>NC_134411.1:34210189-34360189 GCF_038048845.1 Mixophyes fleayi
TAATTACTAAACACAGGGCAGGACCTAGATATATACTATAGTCAATATATGCAGGACAGGGTCTATGTATGTATTACAGTATAATTACTATACACAGGGCAGGACCTAGATATGTAATATAGTCACTATATGCAGGACAGTGTCTATGTATGTATTACAGTATAATTACTGTACAAAGGGCAGGACCTAGATATATAATATAGTCACTATTTCCAGCACAGGATCTATGTATGTATTACAGTATATCTACTATACACAGAGCAGGACCTAGATATATAATATAGTCACTAAATGCAGGACAGGATCTATGTATGTATTACAGTATAATTACTGTACACAGGGCAGGACCTAGATATATAATATAGTTACTATTTCCAGCACAGGATCTATATATGTATTACAGTATAATTACTATACACAGAGCAGGACCTAGATATATACTATAGTCACTATATGCAAGACAAGGTCTATGTATGTATTACAGTATAATTACTATACACAGAGCAGGACCTAGATATATACTATAGTCACTATATCCAGGACAGGATCTATGTATGTATTACAGTATAATTACTATACACAGGGCAGGACCTAGATATATAATATAGACACTCTATGCAGGACAGGATCTATGTATGTATTACAGTATAATCACTGTACACAGAGCAGGACCTAGATATATACTATAGTCACTATTTGCAGGACAGGATCTATGTATGTATTACAGTATAATTACTATACACAGGGCAGAACCTAGATATATACTATAGTCACTATATGCAGGACAGGATCTATGTATGTATTACAGTATAATTACTATACACAGAGCAGGACCTAGATATATACTATAGTCACTATATGCAAGACAAGGTCTATGTATGTATTACAGTATAATTACTATACACAGAGCAGGACCTAGATATATACTATAGTCACTATATCCAGGACAGGATCTATGTATGTATTACAGTATAATTACTATACACAGAGCAGGACCTAGATATATACTATAGTCACTATATGGAGGACAGGAGCTATGTATGTTTTACAGTATAATTACTATACACAGAGCAGGACCTAGATATATAATATAGTCACTATATGCAGGACAGGATCTATGTATGTATTACAGTATAATTACTATACACAGGGCAGGACCTAGATATATAATATAGTCACTATATGGAGGACAGGAGCTATGTATGTATTACAGTATAATTACTATACACAGAGCAGGACCTAGATATATAATATAGTCACTATATCCAGGACAGGATCTATGTATGTATTACAGTATAATTACTATACACAGGGCAGGACCTAGATATATAATATAGTCACTATATGGAGGACAGGAGCTATGTATGTATTACAGTATAATTACTATACACAGGGCAGGACCTAGATATATACTATAGTCACTATATCCAGGACAGGATATATGTATGTATTACAGTATAATTACTATACACAGGGCTGGACCTAGATATATAATATAGACACTATATGGAGGACAGGAGCTATGTATGTATTACAGTATAATTACTATACACAGAGCAGGACCTAGATATATACTATAGTCACTATATGGAGGACAAGCTCTATGTATGTATTACAGTATAATTACTATACACAGGGTAGTCTCTAGATATATATTATAGTCACTATATCCATGACAGAAGCTATGTATGTATTACAGTATAATTACTATACACAGGACTGGCTCTAGATATATAATATAGTCACTATATGCAGGACAGGATCTATGTATGTATTACAGTATAATTACTATACACAGAGCAGGATCTAGATATATATTATAGTCACTATATGCAGGACAGGATCTATGTATGTATTACAGTATAATTACTATACACAGGGCAGGACCTAGATATATAATATAGTCACTATATCCAGGACAGGATCTATGTATGTATTACAGTATAATTACTATACACAGCGCAGGACTTAGATATATACTATAGTCACTATATGCAGGACAGGATCTATGTATGTATTACAGTATAATTACTGTACACAGGGCAGGGCCTAGATATATACTATAGTCACTATATGGAGGACAGGGTCTATGTATATATTACAGTATAATTACTATATACAGGGTAGTCTCTAGATATATATTATAGTCACTATATCCATGACAGGAGCCATGTATGTATTACAGTATATTTATTATACACAGGGTAGTCTCTAGATATATATTATAGTCACTATATCCATTTCAGGATCTATGTATGTATTACAGTATATTTACTACACACAGAGCAGGACCTATATATACACTATAGTCACTATATGCAGGACAGGATCTATGTATGTATTACAGTATAATTACTATACACAGAGCAGGACCTACATATATACTATAGTCACTATATGCAGGACAAGGTCTATGTATGTATTACAGTATAATTATTATACACAGGGCAGGACCTAGATATATACTATAGTCACTATATGCAGGACAGGATCTATGTATGTATTACAATATAATTACTATACACAGGGCAGAACCTAGATATATACTATAGTCACTATATGCAGGACAAGGTCGATGTATGTATTACAGTATAATTATTATACACAGGGTAGTCTCTAGATATATACTATAGTCACTATATGCAGGACAGGATCTATGTATGTATTACAATATAATTACTATACACAGAGCAGAGCCTAGATATATACTATAGTCACCATATGGAGGACAGGATCTATGTATGTATTACAGTGTAATTACTATACACAGGGCAGGTTCTAGATATATACTATAGTCACTATATGAAGGACAGGGTCTATGTATGTATTACAGTGTAATTACTATACACAGTGCAGGACCTAGATATATAATATAGTCACTATATGCAGGACAGGATCTATGTATGTATTACAGTATAATTACTATACACAGGGCAGGCCCTAGATATATACTATAGTCACTATATGGAGGACAGGATCTATGTATGTATTACAGTATAATTACTATAGACAGAGCAGGACCTAGATATATACTATAGTCACTATATAGAGGACAGGGTCTATGTATGTATTACAGTATAATTACTATACACAGGGCAGGACCTAGATATATACTATAGTCACTATATGGAGAACAGGGTCTATGTATGTATTACAGTATAATCACTATACAGAGGGCAGGACCTTGATATATACTATAGTCACTATATGCAGGATGTATGTATGTTTGGGTGTTATGGTGGCACAGTGGTTGGTATCGCTGTATTGCAGTAATGGGGTTATTGTTTCCAAGTTTCTGTGTGATGTGTTTGATTAAATATTCTCTGTAAACTGCTTTGTAATGTTTTGGTGCTATTTCAATAAAGAAAAATAATGCAGTATAATTACTGTATATGGGTACACACCTCGGTCATTCTACGCAGGACACATCTTCTGAATGTATGAAACCCCGCTGCACATAGCACCTGATAGAATATAACACTCACTACTATATACAGGTCTAGATGTGGGCACATACAATACAAACACTGAACACAGGCCATGAGATAGACAACTATATATATATATATATATATATATATATATATATATATATATATTCACTATACATCAAACAGGGACAGGTTACATATTGGACCTGACTCATTAAGGCAGAATGAATGTAGATTGCATTTTTTTTTAAACTCACATAAATCAGGGATACGCACGTCCGTATTCAATAAGAAGCAGATGTGACGATACGTCTGGTGGAGTATACAGGTCTAGGTCCGATCTGATCTGACAGACAACACACTGCTGGATATGTACAATACATTTGTGGAATATAAATTTCCAGTAGAACGGACATAAATAAAAAAAAGTATTCAATGATTGTCACCTGTTAATAATATAGTATTTAATGAGAAAACATGAAAAAAAAAAAAAAAGTAAATTTTCAATTCCCCCCCATAAATGACATTTATAAGGATGTTATTAATGTCTACTGTACATAAAATGCATTTTTACAGTTGATACAGACACAGGGTCTAGCTGTATACACAGCCATCATCACTAGTAATCAGCACTTACACCCGACCTGTAGCTGGTGCCAGTGATACGACAGAATAACACGTACATAGGAGATGCCCAAAGCTTGGATCAGACGCTGCTGTGTGCGCTCCAGCTTGGCCCTTACTGTACACTGACTACGGGCATACACCCAGCTCCCTCCCCGTTCCGCTCCTGAACCCATAGGCTGTAGTAGGGTTTTTTGTGCTTGAAGATAATTTTATGTTGATGTGGTCACTGGCGTATGGGCTGGACATGTGCAGAGGGGTTTTATGCAAAATACGGCACATATTAGCATTTACGTTCCTTAATGAATCAGGTCCATTATGGGCATTTTACACAGGCTGGACCAGGGAACATACTATCCTCACTACATACATGACAGGACCTGTGTACATAGTATACTCACTACACACAGTACAGGACCAGGGAACATACTCTACTCACTAGACACAGGACAGGACCAGGGAACATACTATCCTCACTACATACATGACAGGACCTGGGTACATAGTATACTCACTACACACAGGACAGAACTTGGGAACATACTCTACTCACTACACACAGGACAGGACCTGGGAACATACTATCCTCACTACATACATGACAGGACCTGGGTACATAGTATACTCACTACACACAGGACAGGACCAGGGAACATACTATCCTCACTACATACATGACAGGACCTGGGTACATAGTATACTCACTACACACAGGACAGGACTTGGGAACATACTCTACTCACTACACACAGGACAGGACCTGGGAACATACTATCCTCACTACATACATGACAGGACCTGGGTACATAGTATACTCACTACACACAGGATAGAACTTGGGAACATACTCTACTCACTACACACAGGACAGGACTTGGGAACATAATATCCTCACTACACACAGGACAGGACCTGGGTACATAGTATACTCACTACACACAGGACAGGACCTGGGTACATAATATACTCACTACACACAGGACAGGACTTGGGAACATAATATCCTCACTACACACAGGACAGGACCTGGGTACATAGTATACTCACTACACACAGGACAGGACCTGGGTACATAATATACTCACTACACACAGGACAGGACCTGGGTACATAATATACTCACTACACACAGGACAGGACTTGGGAACATAATATCCTCACTACACACAGGACAGGACCTGGGTACATAATATACTCACTACACACAGGACAGGACCTGGGTACATAATATACTCACTACACACAGGACAGGACTTGGAAACATAATATACTCACTACACACAGGACAGGACCTGGGTACATAGTATACTCACTACACACAGGACAGGACCTGGGTACATAATATACTCACTACACACAGGACAGGACCTGGGTACATAATATACTCACTACACACAGGACAGGACTTGGAAACATAATATACTCACTACATACATGACAGGAAATGGGAACATAATATACTCACTACACACAGGACAGGACCTGGTTCCATACTATACTCATTACATACATGACAGAACCTGGGAACTTACTTTACTCACTACACACATGACAGGACCTAGTAACATACTATACTGACTACATATATGACAGGACTTGGGAACATACAATTCTCACTACACACAGTACAGGACCTGGGAACATACTATATACACTACATACATGACAGAACCGTGGAACATACTATTCTCACTACACATAGTACAGGACCTAGAAACATAGTATACACATTACATACATGACAGGGCCGTGGAACATACTATTCTCACTACACACAGTACAGGACCTGGGAACATACTATACACACTACATACATGACAGGACCTGGGAACATACTATTCTCACTACACATAGGGCAGGACCAGGGAACATACTATACTCATTACATACATGACAGGACCAGGGAACATACTATACTCATTACATACATGACAGGACCAGGGCACATACTATAGTCACTACATACATAACAGGACCAGGGAACATACTATGCACACTACATCCATGACAGGACCGTGGAACATACTATACTCACTACACATAGGGCAGGGCCTGGGTACATACTTTACTCACTACATACATGACAGGACCGTCGAACATACTATACTCACTACACATGAGAAATATGCAGTTACCATTGGAATTAGTACCAGTAATTAAAAAGTGTTCTTGATGTTGTATGCATGTAGAGACAGCTCATATAAAGGTGGTAACTGGATGACACAAGAGGTCTCCAGCTGCTTCTGCAATTTGGCCCTTTCCTAAGGATCCACAAATCCTTATTTACATACCAGCCTCAGCATACACAGGACAGAACCTGCACACTATGATACCTGTACACAGAGCAGGACGTAGCTGTGTCATGTATCCAGTCTACACAGGACAGGGCCTAGATACATACACAGGACAGAGCCTGCACACTATGATACTGGTACACAGAGCAGGACGTAGCTATGTCATGTATCCAGTCTACACAGGACAGGGCCTAGATACATACACAGGACAGAACCTGCACACTATGATACCTGTACACAGAGCAGGACGTAGCTATCTCATGTATCCAGTCTACACAGGACGGGGCCTAGATACATACACAGGACAGAACCTGCACACTATGATACCTGTACACAGAGCAGGACGTAGCTATGTCATGTATCCAGTCTACATAGGACAGGGCCTAGATACATACACAGGACAGAACCTGCACACTATGATACCTGTACACAGAGCAGGACGTAGCTATGTCATGTATCCAGTCTACACAGGATGGGGCCTAGATACATACACAGGACAGAACCTGCACACTATGATACTTGTACACAGAGCAGGACGTAGCTATGTCATGTATCCAGTCTACACAGGACGGGGCCTAGATACATACATACACACACAGGACAGAACCTGCACACTATGATACCTGTACACAGAGCAGGACGTAGCTATGTCATGTATCCAGTCTACACAGAACGGGACCTAGATACATACACAGGACAGGGCCTAGATACATACACAGCACACACACTACACCTGCTGTACACTACACTACACTGGGCCTATATAGATATACACAATGTTGGACATAATGTATATTATGGGATAATACTGACATGAATACTTAGTACATATATAAACAGACCAGATACACATACAGTTTACTGGTGAATATTATTCACTTACTGGTAAATCATGTGAGATGTATTATATTAAGGAATAGGTGTTAATTCTCCTGTTATATCAGTATACTTAGAACTGTACACAAAGCCTCACCTGTACATGACAGCCCATGCAGATCTCTGGACTGAGCTCCTGGGAGACTGACAACCTCCAATATCTGGGTCCTGAAACAACAAGAACATTTAGATGTATTAAACACCACACACAGAGGGAAAGGAGACTAGATTTGTGATACATGAAGTTGGAGTGAGGTAGATCAAAGTTAGGCAACCTGTGGCTCACCAGATTGTGTTGAACTACAAGTCACATCGTGCCTTGCCAGACACCTGATCACAGAGCCACAGTATGCCTTATAGCAAATATATCATACTGCAAGACCCAGGTACCCCGATCTGCCCCGTCACCCCAAACCTGGCCTACCTTAGGACAGTGACAAGGACATGTTATAGGACTGTTACACTAATGAGTCATTCTCATTCATCCATCTCATCCAAACGCAACGCGTTTACATTCTTATAATTATTGTAACAAAACCATCGTTATGAAACTATGGACGTCTATCCCCCCACATGCAACAGTCAGCAAACAGAAAAATACTTAACATCTTGAGTTAAAGACTAGTTTTATTTAAGAATAAGATCTATTTGTATTTACTGAAAGGACATTGCTACATTGAGATAAAACTAACAGAAAGTAGTTCTAAAGAAACGTAAATACATTTATAACTATTCAAAACTGTAAACAAAATTGGAGACATAAACTATTGGAAATAACTTACTAATTGGTCAGAGGATTCATTGCATTCTTTTGGCCAGATATTTATTTATACAATTCATAAGGTTCATATACGTTTTCTACGGAACACAGACAACTATGTGCGTGTAGGTACAGAACAATAGCTACATTTCATTTGAATGTAATTGTCCTGTGCAACATCCCTCAGAGAGGCACTCACATATCACGTTGCATTCAGCTATTGAGATACAGTATACAGACTATGGACGTAGATTCTCTACAGCTCAGAACCGTAAATTCTAATCCCTCCAATAAGGAGGATGGCCCCAAACCAAAATGATTGATTTAATGGCTATCAGAATGACTTGGAGACATTATTTTAGCTTTATGTACTGCAGATGCCACCTAATATCTGCAAAAGACACTAATTGCAGCTTTGTGCTTTATTATAGACTCAAATATTCTAGACAAAGGGGATCTCCTGGGCTCTGGGTTGTATTTTGTACAGTACACCCCCAAAATATGACTACAAGAGCAGGCTTGACGCCCCAATCTTCAGTTCTATGACTATCAGGCACATGGAACGTGAACTTAGAAAACCACTTGATACAATCACATAATTTTTAGCTCAAAAATCCCCAACTTCTGCAGCTTGGACGTACAAGATCATTTTGACATGTTCATGGCAAAGGTAAAAAAAACTATTTCTCTAAGGCTGCTGTAGGACTAGAAGTCTCAGCAACTCTACTAGTTAGCCACGGGCTGGCAAGGCATGCTAGAAACTCTAGTTCCACAGCAGAATGGAGCCAAGCATTGTATGAGGAAATCCCTCTATCACTTTAAACCAATAAAATGGCCAACTCGGATGGGGAGACCCCTAATTATTACAACTAACTTGAATAAATGTTTAGCAAGTGGGGAGGTGGAAACAGTTGATTTGTCTACTGACCTATGTTGCTTTACAAGTCATTCTTGCCAAACTGCGGCCACAGCTGGCGTAGATATAAAAAAAACAGGGACGCGTTTTTGCTTTCACCTAGTTTTATTATGCCTCTGTTTCTGTTAGTTTTCTTCTGTTTGACGATGCAACTTGCTACCCCAAATCAGTTTTGTCTTTAGAGAACCATTAACTCTTTCCAAGTGTTCAGTTGCAGGATCCTTGTGCCACGAAGCGCAATCCGTGACGCTCTTTTTTACCCAGTGGATTCCCCAATCATTGGGTGCAAGGACACGTTGACTAATCTGTCTAACCTAAATCATGTCAATTTAGGAGACCCTGCCTGTATTTTTATGAAGGGGGTTGGTTTTCATACCCTTTTTTCAATCGGTCCCCAGTTTTAAATTGATTGTGGCTTAAAATCAAGTGAATGATCACTTGTTAATTTAGAGTAAACACATTAGCAAATATTATAATTATGGAAAGAGGCGGTCAAATTAAAGAGTAGACTACCAGTGATAGCGTACAGGAACCATGTCTAATACTAGACTGTGTATGACTACTGTCCACAGCGTGGACTCATCCCTGTTACCAACCAATCCTCCAAAATTATTTTCTCTTTGGTAGTCTGTCTATTGTTTCCCAATATATCAATTAAGCTGGGCTTGGTTTTATTTCCCTACAGAAATGCAAGTGGACTCTTAGAGGTCTCCGATGCTATGTTTTAATATTTGGGTATTATTTTGTTGCTCTATCCAAGTAAGTGACTTATTTTCTAGCCTGTCAGACTCTTTTCTATTATTTATCGGGTCACCCGGCTGCGTTCTTGACCCCCCACACGTTAGAAAGTGCAATAGAAAAAGCTGCCTGTCTCTCCGTGCAGCCTGATCGCTGTGTGAATGAACATCACGCCGATGCCCGGGGTTGGAATCACAGTGTTACAGGCTCGGAAGGAAGAGGGGCAGCAACTTTCTGCTGAACTTTTATTTGGTGTGGATGGGGCGCGGCACACATGGGGTAACAACTCTATTTATCAACCCCCCCCCCCCCTCTACCTACCTAGTCCCTCGCCCTTCCTACGATAATCCCCCAAAAAGTTGCGAGAAGTGATGTAAAGTTAGTATAGTGTGATTTGAACCCGTGTTTTGAGACAACTTCTGTTGTTGGGGGCGCACAGGAAGGACACACAGTGGGTGTAACTTTTGGGGGTGCCCTGGGGTGCAGTATCCTGATGTATGTTCTGTAAACTTATTTTTAATATTGAAGATGCGTAACTGAGGAATTGCTTTTGGTCTCCTGTATATGGGTTTGGTGGTCTTGGAGGAGATTTTGGGGGGTACACAGATGGCTGTCGAAGCGGGATTCAGGGGATGAAGACGGGTGGCTACTGAGAGGTTGCCGAAGATATTGATAGATTGGGAGGTCACTGTGGTGTCTTCGCTGCCGCCGGCGAGTGCGCCCTCCGCAAATGCTTTTTGGGGTAAGGGCTTCCCGGCTAGGTATTCACATACAGCAAGCCCAGACCGCAAAAAGATTCGAGAAGGACCTGATCCAGCTCCGCTTCCAGCAGCTCCGGTGGCGCCGATCCCCAAATCCAGACCCTGCCTCTCGCTCCAATGAATCCCCCTCCCCTCTCCTTGTATCCCCCCTGCGCTCTCTCATCCAGGGCGCGCTGAGCACCGGCACTTCAGCACCTACTGTCCGCGGACAGCTCCCCGCTCGCCGCTTTGTACACACAGCAGAGACGGAGCAGCCAGCGCCGAGCGGAGGCGCTGCGTAAAGAGGGAACTCTCCCCCTGAGCGCTAAATAAATACACAGCAGCCGGGCTGCCCATTGGCTGGGACTAAAATCGTCATCCACCAATCAGGGGCGGCATCACATCCCATTTTCTTTTCGAAAGGGGTAGAGAGAGAAAACATTTCCATTTTCCAATTATTCAACAAATCCTTCACAAGACAAGTCATAGTGAGAGGGAGGGAGATTCACCCCCCTCCTTTATATATACTCAGCAAGGGGCTGAGGAGGTGCACCCCTTTATAGACAGGGGTGTAGGAGACTATTTCTGTCTGTTTGGTCTATAAATAGACTGGATGGCTATTCTATGAGCTTTTATATATATATATATATATATATATATATATATATATATATACAGAGATAGATAGATAGAGATAGAGATAGATATAGATATATATATATATATATATATATATATATATATATATATATATATATATATATATATATATATATAACATCGTATAATGTTTTAACAGACTGACATTGTCATCATTCGCTGGATCCCTTCTCTTATCAAAGATGTGATCTGGCCAAATTCCACACGTGTATACGTCAAGTACATAGAATCCCCAATTTATACTGCTCCATATACTGCTCCTCTCCTTCCCCCTCATATACACCCTCAGCCCCATCTATGTGTAGCTAGTGCAATATACCACAAATACCTAAATACTCAGACTATCATTTTATTTAACATGTGGTTGCTCGTCCCATAATATAGACGGGAATAAAGTGTCTCTAACATATTTGGTGCCCTGAGCCATTGCTTACACTACACACACATCACCTGCATGATACTAAGTACAATATATGTTACCAATGACCTAAACTATTTCCGCCTTCAATGAGGTTATAAAGTCAAGTTAAACACTTACTTACTTCGCAGCTGTCACGGTCTCCTCACATCTGGACAATCCCCTGTTTGGGTGCCACGAAAACATGAAAAATCCACAATGCCCCTTGTTCCAGGTATGTATATAAGTTACTGTACTGAGTGGGAGGGTCACGATCTGCTACATTCCTTAACTCCTTCTTTACCTTCTCCAACTTGTGGACGGTAATACAAAAAAATAAAAAATAAAAGGGGAAGAATGGTATTTGGATGCAGGTACCCCTTGGATCTCTTCTTATTGGGCGCCCTTGGATCTCCTCTCATTGGGTGCTCTACTTTATCCCGGTCCAGAGCCCCTCTCCCTGGATCACATCTTATTGGGTGTTGTGTGATACTTGGGTCCAGACCCCCCCATTAAATGTCTCTCATTGGATATCTAGCAAGTCACGATTTCAGCTCACTGGGTGAACTGTGACTGGAGCAGTGACGCAGACACCTCTCATCACTCACTTATACAGTCACGACTTGGAGATCCGTGCTGTTACCACAACATTACTGCTGCCACCATTCAATTATTTAATAGAATCCCGGGCAGGCTAAACTCGTGTCTGTCTGTGCGTCTGTCTGACTGAGCCTTTTAACCTCTTGGTTGCAGGAAGGAGCGATCTGAACGGCACAGAGCCCTGTTTCTTGCACCAAGGGGGGGGGGGGGGGAGTGAATGGGGGGCACATAACCCCTTAGTGTCACTATAACCAACCATCGCCTTATTTATGTGCTGCAAAGACCCCACCAGGGGCTGCCCACTCACTTTCTTTCTCTGTAGGGGTTGCAGTAATTCACTACACGTGCTGTTAGCTGTGTTAAAATGTGATCCGTTTGTAAATACGACCACGCAGCCTGGAATTTCTGCATTGTACATAGTGACATCAGTGGGTGTTTTTTTTTTCCCTTGTAGAAAATTCCTATCCACATAACGTGATCTCCCTTCTCTGCTCTCCCTGTACCCACTCCCTGTCTGTGCAAAACGATGGACGGTCTGTGTGTGTATAGGAGGCATCTCTCTCTTCCTTTCTTTCCCTGCCTCTAAAATCTCCATTCGTCTTGTCAAGGTGGTCACCGGGAAGCAGGAGGTCTTAGTAATGTTTATTAACCCTTTTGAAGACGAGTAAGGAACCGCATGCGGTCTTGATAAACAGGTGTCTAGCTACAGTGAGTATTGCAAATGCCATCTTGGGGATCCTGCAGTTGGAAATAAGCCTCGGTGCTAAAAGGGTTTTTTTTTTTAGCCTTACCAGTTGCTTCTTCTTCTGGTTTCTGGCAATAGAAGCCCCGGGAACTCAAGTCCAGGTTTGTACAATTCTCCTTTTTCTCCTATTTGTCTTTAATTTTCAAAACCACGGTCATGTTATTGTAATGCCCCCTCCCTACCACTCCATATATTTCCTCGTACCCAAACCTGCTCTGAACAGAGCTACTCAATTAACTTACTTTCTAAATCCATCTCCCACCAACTCATCTGGAGAGGGGATGAGTAAGAGAAAGCTGTGAGAAAAACACACACACACAACATCTTCAGGGACCAAAGACTTGAATAGGGAAGAAGAGGTGGGAGGAGATGAAGGCTAAATAAAGCAACATAGAGACGATTCAGCATCAGGCATAAGTCATTCAAATACAGGGCGGGAAGATAAAGCTTATGAACAAGGGATAGAGAGAGATGGGGGGGGGGGGTGCTTCAACAGGCAGCCATGGTCATAATCATTATTTTGGGCTTCCTAGAGAACCTTGTGTTTGGTGGAGGAGACCCCCAGCCGCAGCAGACACAAGCAGCAGAGATCCTAGAGAAGAGTGGTTTCAGCACCCAAACTGCTGAACAGCTCCAGAATCCGCCTCGCCTCAGTGCGCAGCGCAAAAAAAGCTGCAATTGCGTGAGCGGAGCTTCCTTCCCAAGCAGCAAGGACACCGAAATTCCTTAGAAATAGGAGTATTTAGGAGACTCCACAGCGCCGGCAGCCAGAATCAGTGAGAAAGAAGCTGTAGCCTGTATTGATTCAGAGATTTAATGCTGGGAGATCCCCGTTTTCCTGATAGAATTCCCCCTCTCTACATTTTACGCATGCATCCAAAACCCAACACTATTACCGTACGTAGCACAAAAGACAAGTCACATCAGCACCACCCCAAGTACAAAAAAAACAATATTCAAATAGAAATATTTATAGTATATTTAAAAATGTATAAATACATATTGAAAAGAAACGGCGAATACATAAACAAAGAGAGGAAGAACAACACAAAACATCGTTCCGATAGCAAAAACATTTCCATTACTTACCATGTCTGGGAATTCTGTGAATACAGAAGGAAACTGACAGTGTTTGAGTGAGAAAGGAAGAGAGAGAGAGAGAGAGAGAGAGAGAGAGATGGAGATAGAGAGAAAAGGAAAAAAAAAGGAAAAATCCAACAATTAATGTTATAGTTTTAAATAAAGAATAGAATAAAACCTTCGCTGATGTTAAGGGCTCTTGTCACCGCGCTGTCTTTTAATACCAGTGAAACCCTCAGTCTATTTCTGGCGCACAATCAAAACCCTGATGCTATTTTTAGCTAGTAAAAAAAAAAAAAATACACACACACTGACACACACACACACACACACACACACACACTGACACACACATACACACAAAGGTATTTCATTGGCACGCTGCGCCCTCGCCACACAACTCTGCTTCTTTATTGCACCATTTTAACGCAGGGTTACAAGATTATTATATATTTGAATTAAATCCATGCACACGAAGCTGCTGTGCCCTATTCCTACCTCTGTATCTATCTTCTTCATGGCTGCCCGCTGCAGCCTAAGGAATTATTGGGTGTTTTGCTTTTTTTTTTTGCAATGTGTTTATTTACCAATATTAACCCATTCCCACTCGCAGGGTTTCTTGGATTGTTGCTCTGCAGCCTATAGCTGAGAGCATCTGTCCTGAAATTCCCTCTCTGCAGCGTGAGAGGAGTGTGTCTATGTGTGTGTGTGTGTCTATGTGTGTGTCTGTGTGTCTTTTTTTTTTACTCTTTTTTTATTACTACCTCCCCAGCATTTATTTTCAGCCCAGAGATGCTATAAATGTACGCTTGTTTCTGGTGGGTGAGATGTGGTATTTTGGGAGGGATGTCCCAGTAATCCACTACACAAGGGATGCAGGGTGTGTGTGGGGGGATAACCGGTAGACTTTGCAGGCTGCCCGCATCCAACCTGCTTCTCTCTTGAAGCTGCGTCAGTTCGTAGCTATTTACGTCACGTCCAGAGTCCCCTCTTTGGAGGATCTGCTGCCAGGGAGAGGAATCAGCTTAGAACTGAGCTCAAAATGGCTCTGCAGAATAGAGCGATGCTGTCCCCACTGGAGCACTGTTCTTGTGCGTTATGCAGATAAACACTCGGGGATTTAGCAAATAGCTGAGCCCGGAGTATATCCAGAGGACTGGGCTTTATTATCCTTTAGATTTGTCAGAGAAAACAGACTTGTCTCCCGGCGTGACGCAAATAACAGAATCTATGGCGCTGCCTCCTGCTTTATGTGCCCACGCACTTCACTGTCTCCCACGGAATCAGCATAGCACAGATTCCCAGACTGTGAACATACCATTTCCCTTCCTGTTCCCAAAACACACACAAACAAACATTCTCTGCTCCAAGATCAGTCATTGAACTGACTGTAACACAAGTGAATATTGAGTACGGCTGGGGGGTCAGCAGTGTCCCTAGCTGATGGGGGTACCTGGTGGAATGAGGAGGGAACTGAGGCAGCTGTCTCAGGCAGCCGGGGTAAGGGGCAGCAGGGGTAAGGGGCAGCAGGGGTAAGGGATAAGGTCTTGTTGCAGAAAGGTGTAGACAGAGCACTGTGTCCATCACTCTCAGAGCATGTTGTGCTCAGCGCAGGGTGTTACACATTACACCATAGTCTTCCATCCAGATGCTTAGTACAAGGTGATATCTGTCACAGCATCTCCACCAATTGCTGAGGACAAGGTATTATATATCACCAGGCAGCATCTGCCTATGCGCAGTATATGGCATTGTGTAGTATCAGCTGTTTAGTAATATAAGCATTGCAGTGCAGTGCACAAGCCAGGTCCCACTTTATGTTGGCAGATATAAGGTTTTAACAGTCTATTACCACCCTACATCACTCTGCAGAGCGGTCTAGTACCGCCCTGCGTCACCCTGAAGAGCGGTCTAGTATCACCCTACATCACCCTGCAGAGCGGTCTAGTATCACTCTACATCACCCTGAAGAGCGGTCTAGTATCACCCTACATCACCGTGCAGAGCGGTCTAGTATCACCCTACGTCACCGTGCAGAGCGGTCTAGTACCGCCCTTCTTCACCGTGCAGAGCGGTCTAGTACCGCTCTACGTCACCGTGCAGAGCGGTCTAGTACTGCCCCACGTCACCCTGCAAAGTGTCCTAGTACCGCCCTACATCACCCTGCAGAGTGGTTTAGTACCGCACTACATCACCCTGAAGAGTGGTCTAGTATCGCCCTACATCACCCTGAACAGCGGTCTAGTATCACCCTATGTCACCCTGAAGAGCAGTCTAGTATCACCCTACGTCACCGTGCAGAGCAGTCTAGTATCATCCTACGTCACCCTGAAGAGTGGTCTAGTATCACCCTACGTCACCGCGCAGAGCGGTCTAGTATCACCCTATGTCACCGTGCAGAGCGGTCTAGTATCACCCTATGTCACCTTGCAGAGCGGTCTAGTATCACCCTACGTCACCCTGAAGAGTGGTCTAGTATCACCCTACGTCACAGTGCAGAGCGGTCTAGTATCACCCTACGTCACCGTGCAGAGCGGTCTAGTATCGCCCTACGTCACCGTGCAGAGCGGTCTAGTACCGCCCTACGTCACCCTGCAGAGCGGTCTAGTACCGCCCTACGTCACCCTGCAGAGCGGTCTAGTACCGCCCTACGTCACCCTGAAGAGCGGTCTAGTACCGCCCTACATCACCGTGCTGAGCGGTCTAGTATCACCTTACGTCACCCTGAAGAGCGGTCTAGTATCACCCTACGTCACCCTGAAGAGTAGTCTAGTATCACCCTACGTCACGGTGCAGAGCGGTCTAGTACCGCCCTACATCACCCTGAAGAGTGGTCTAGTACCACCCTACGTCACCCTGAAGAGTGGTCTAGTATCACCCTACGTCACCCTGAAGAGCGGTCTAGTATCACCCTACGTCACCGTGCAGAGTGGTCTAGTACCGTCCTACGTTACCCTGAAGAGTGGTCTAGTACCGCCCTACATCACCCTGAAGAGTGGTCTAGTATCACCCTACGTCACCGTGCAGAGCGGTCTAGTATCACCCTACGTCACCCTGAAGAGCGGTCTAGTATCACCCTACGTCACCCTGAAGAGCGGTCTAGTATCGCCCTACATCATTGGGCAGAACGGTCTAGTATCGTTCTACGCCACTGTGCAGAGCGGTCTAGTATCGCCCTACGTCACCGCGCAGAGCGGTCTAGTATTGGCCTACGCCACCGTGCAGAGCGGTCTAGTATCACCCTACGTCACCGTGCAGAGCGGTCTAGTATCACACTACGTCACCCTGAAGAGTGGTCTAGTATCACCCTACGTCACAGTGCAGAGTGGTCTAGTATCACCCTACGTCACCGTGCAGAGCGGTCTAGTATCGCCCTACGTCACCGTGCAGAGCGGTCTAGTACCGCCCTACGTCACCCTGCAGAGCGGTCTAGTATCGCCCTACGTCACCCTGAAGAGTGGTCTAGTACCGCCCTACATCACCGTGCAGAGTGGTCTAGTATCACCCTACGTCACCCTGAAGAGTGGTCTAGTATCACCCTACGTCACCCTGAAGAGTAGTCTAGTATCACCCTACGTCACCGTGCAGAGCGGTCTAGTACCGCCCTACATCACCCTGAAGAGTGGTCTAGTACCGCCCTACGTCACCCTGAAGAGTGGTCTAGTATCACCCTACGTCACCGTGCAGAGCGGTCTAGTACCGCCCTACGTCACCCTAAAGAGTGGTCTAGTACCGCCCTACGTCACCCTGAAGAGTGGTCTAGTATCACCCTACGTCACCCTGAAGAGTGGTCTAGTATCAGCCTACATCACCGTGCAGAGCTGTCTAGTATCAGCCTACGTCACCCTGAAGAGCGGTCTAGTATCACCCTACGTCACCGTGCAGAGCGGTCTAGTATCGCCCTACATCATTGTGCAGAACGGTCTAGTATCGGTCTACGCCACCGTGCAGAGCTGTCTAGTATCAGCCTACGTCACCCTGAAGAGTGGTCTAGTATCAGCCTACATCACCGTGCAGAGCTGTCTAGTATCAGCCTACGTCACCCTGAAGAGCGGTCTAGTATCACCCTACGTCACCGTGCAGAGCGGTCTAGTACCGCCCTACATCATTGTGCAGAACGGTCTAGTATCGGTCTACGTCACCGTGCAGAGCGGTCTAGTATCGGCCTACGCCACCGTGCAGAGCGGTCTAGTATCACCCTACGTCACCGTGCAGAGCGGTCTAGTACTGCCCTACATCATTGTGCAGAGCGGTCTAGCACCGCCCTACATCATCATGCAGAGCGGTCTAATACCGCCCTACTACACCGTGCAGAACGGTCTAGTATCGGCCTACGCCACCATGCAGAGCGGTCTAGTACCGCTCTACGTCACCGTGCAGAGCGGTCTAGTACTCCCTACGTCACCCTGCAGAGCGGTCTAGTACTCCCTATGTCACCCTGCAGAGCGGTCTAGTACTCCCTACGTCAGCCAGCAGAGCGGTCTAGTACTCCCTATGTCACCCTGCAGAGCGGTCTAGTACTCCCTACGTCACCCTGCAGAGCGGTCTAGTACTCCCTATGTCACCCTGCAGAGCGGTCTAGTACTCCCTACGTCAGCCTGCAGAGCGGTCTAGTACTCCCTACGTCACCCTGCAGAGCGGTCTAGTACTCCCTACGTCACCCTGCAGAGCGGTCTAGTTGCGCCCTATGTCATTGTATTGCACCAAACCACAGTAACCAAGTAAATGATCACTCTGAATAGAACAGATAAATGACATTTTATACACCTGTCACATTGGTGCTATCACCTAATGAAGAATCGCCTCTCAATATACCCTCCCCAGAGATAATATTTTGCTTTATAAAGAGGTATCAGTCAGGATGAAAGTTTTTCTGTACTAGCGGTGGGTGAATAGACCGCAGGTGATGCTGTGACATAAACAGGACGACGTAAGTAATTAAAGACGACACAATAACGATAGTTATCCTTAAAACATAAAACTTCATGAACTCATCAGATCCAACTGGAAGTTATGATGAGACGTCAGAGTTTCTATATGACCCCTCTATGAGTAAAGGGGATTTATACCCCAATGCTCACAGCAATCTGCAGAGTTTTGTCATTGTCTTGGTGGGGTATTCTGTTAAAAAAAATTCTTAGTCTATCCATGTGGTAATTAGAGAAATGTTGGCATTGGTAGCAGCAGAAACACGTATAGAGAATATATAGTTCATTTGATGTCATTGGTGTAACTACAGACAAGAGAAAGTAATCATCTAGTTTTCCTAATTAACAATATATCCCACATAAATGCTGATGAGATGCATTATAGCACTAAAAACAAGAAACATTTTTTGTGGTTTTATTTTTTGAAATGGGTTAAAAAACGTGTTTTCTCCAGAGGAAATTCCCCTAGATGTCCCCGAAGTTCAGCACGAATAGATCAACATAATTATTTATTTATTTATATAGCGCCAACAATTCCACAGCGATGTACAGAGAATATATGTTATTCATATCAGTCCCTGCCCCAGTGGAGCTTACACTCTAAATTCCCTAACACACACACACAGAGACAAACAGAGACACACACACATATATAGACAGACAGACACACACACATACAGTTATTGACAGACAGACACACACACACACACACACACACACACAGTTATTGGCACACAGACACACACATACAGACAAGCTGACAGACACACACATAGACAGTTAGTAGCACACATATATAATTATTGAAACACACACAGACAGACTGATAGACACACACACACACACAGACACAAACACAGTGACACACACACAGACACATAGATACGCACACACACACACACACACACACACAAACTGACAGGCAGACACATACACACACACAGACTGACACACACACACACACACACACACACAGACTGACAGACACATAGACACACACACACACACACACACAGTGACACACACACAGACACATACACACACACTCACTCACACACAGACTGACAGACACATACACACACACATAGACTGACAGGCAGACACACACACACACACACATATACAGACACGTAGACATGCGCACACGCACACACACAGTTAGTGACACAAACACAGACTGACAGACAGACACATAGACACACACACACAAACACTCAGACTAGAGTTAATTTTGACAGCAAATCTAATAGTAACTAATATAGAAGCTACAATTAGCTCCACTACAACATAGATGTGCAGGACCTGCCTGGACTGTGTGCCGTGTGCACTGATCAGTGTATAAGGGACCGAGCAGCACTGTCTGTGGATCAGGGGCTGAGACCCTTTCTATCTAAATACTGTAAATAATTCCTGTCTTTGTTTCTGTTCTACGTAATCTAGTCCCACGTTTTCCAGACAGTTTGGTGAAACATTGAGCTCCCAGCCACCATTTTTAATAAACACACATATAAATACAAATACATTTGGGAACTTTTGGATATATCTATAAGGTGATGAGGGCTTAAAGAGCTGAAACTGTTGCTCCTTAATTATAAAGATTATTTGTAACAAAGTTTTTTTATTCCCCTGTTGTGAGTGTGACCTAGGTCCATGCCTTGGAGCTGATAGATGGACGTAAGACCAGGACTGGGCTGAGCATAAGTGTCTGTTACCTGGGCCCAGAACGGCACAGAGGACCTGATCTTACTTCACGTCTCACCTGCTGCAAACAAGTGTGAAGAGAACCTCTCTCCTGGCAAACGTGCCCATGACATATTGCCACATGGTGTATTATCCTTGATTACCAAAACACCTTAGACAGAACTTGATGGACCCAGCCACTAAACAGGACCATGAACGCCTTGTATATAACAATCTCATCATGTAGCTGCTCTCAGCTATCTGAAACATCTACTTAGCTGACTGCAGGTATAATACAGACCTGAATAGAACGACTTATTCATTCAAAAGCAATAAAAATACAACATTAGGACCTGCAAATGTTACTATGTCCATGACATCATTATTATGGAAACGTAGCCTGTTCTCTCAGATATGCCAACTGAACTGATCAGACAATTCAATATAGCAATGTTTCCCAAGCACACTTGTGCGTCACACGTCTAAGCTGGATGTGTCAGAGCTGGGACAGATGTAATGTCTTCAAATAAAGTGTAAATAAATGAGAATAACGTGTGAAATTTATTTTAATTAGAGCAATAAAGAAAGTATTAAGGTTTGCCTGGGTTCCTTTAATTTTTGTCACGATTCCTGTCTGATCTATTGACCATAGTAGTTGGGCACTTCTGCCGTACAACAATATGAAATAAAAGGGCATTTCAGATCTAATTGGATGCAAATTGCAGGGTTTGTGTGCACAAAAAGATCACTAATCCCAAACAACATCTGATTGAGATCTGTCAGATATAAATTGGGTCAGACAGCAAATCCGGTTGGACGACGGCCACACCTGACTATTAAACAAAGGTCTGAATGGTTGCTATGGGCAACACCACTCGTTATACAGTTACCTGTAGAACAGCCTTCATAAATACACCCCTGGGACATATATATCCTGCAGAACAGGTCATATGATATCCTTCAATGTTAACGAACTGGTTGATGTCATTGAAAAACGATGTATAATATAACTGTGCTATCACAGCTTTAGTCAGTATGTCACATATCCCACATTCTCGTCTCTTTGCTGATTTATATTGAAGTATTTTCAGCCATGTGACGCTCTTTACAGTTCATACTTGAGGTACTTTACAGGTAATATGTATAACTGGATATTTGGACATACATGTAACATATAACTATTATTCTCAATAGAACATGACCATGTTAAACACAGTGTTTACCTGATCTCACTGCATAATACACTACATGGAATTAGGTGACCTCCATCTTAATTCAGTCAGGTCAGGTTGATCAATGTCAGAATACACACAGAAATATGGCAATAGGTCTGTGAAAACTTGCAGTCGTGTTGTAGGTGAGAGGCAGACTCAATACACACTAAAAAAACTAATTTATGATTCCAAATCATGTTACCAATAGGATGCATAGATTCATTGATGTTAGGACAGTGGGGTAGCACAGTGGTTAGCATTGCTGCCTCATATAATGGACCCTAGTGTGTGTGTAAGGTAGGGATTTAGACTGTAAGCGCTACTAGGTGAGGGACCGATGTGAATTATTGCTATATAAACAATAGTAATATACAGTATGTTTGCTTCAGTAGGACCACAGACAACGTAATATGTTATATGGGAACTTTCCAAGGTGCTGAATTCACAGCTCATCTCTAGCACAGTTCTGCACTTATGAAACTGAATAATGAGAGACATTTATAAAATCTGTTCCATGTGTAATTGTGCAGAAAGTGTGCTGTAACCCATAGCAACCAGAAGTCCCGCCCCCTCTAAACTGTACTAGAAAAATGACAGCCAGAATCTGATTGGTTGCTGTGGGCATCACCAATTTCATCAGTTTCCCCCCACTGGATCTGTGATGATAGCTCGAATTAGATGGCTTTATGCTAAAAGTCTTTATGATGCAGCCTTTTCAGGTGTTATTATTAATACAGACCCCTTAATGCTCCACGGATACAGAGCGCTGGACCCCCATCTTTAGGAATATCAACATTGTATCTATAGTTACCTTGATCTCGTCAATACATGGCACCCGGTGACTGGTGGGCATCCTCTGTGGCACACAGCCAGGGTAATGCAGCCAGTATTTTGAACGCTGGCAATTATCTGTGCAATATTTTGCTCTCCCAGTGGTGGGAGCCCTTGTTTGTCCCACAATGAGAATTAATTAAGAGCTGTGAGATTAACAAGATTTGATAAGTGATTATTTAGGGAACCGCTCCTTCGAAGCTGCACGATCTGGAAATATTATTGTTAAAAACTGAACTTTTTTTAAGAACATCCAATTGCGCAGAGTCGCACTGAACGGCAGGTTTTCCATGCAGCTCTGAAGGGTGAAATTAACTCTTTTATTAAAAGTGCACAAATGCAGCTTAGAGGGAACAGAAGAACAAGAAAACCAAAGTAACAATAGTAATGTGTATCCAGAATAGATATGTAACCCCTTTAGTTATTGCTGTACTGTAAATACATAGCATTAATAAAATCCTGACTATCTGATGGTGTTATCAATCCATCTAAGGATGTGTTCAATGTTTCTGCTTTGCAAAGACTGCCACCTGCTGACCCTTTGCGGAACAGCACTGTTGAAAAAAATAATCCAACCTCAACTGCATAGTGAACCGTTCTTACCTGGATGAGAATCTCAACAGACTAAGCTAGAAACCTATGGAGAGAGAAGAAAAAGCAGAACAGTGATTGACGTCTCCCCTTGCCAAGAGGTTCCTGGACAGCTGAGAACGTAAAGGTTCTTATGTGTTGTACAATTGCTCACTCCTTTTATCTGAATGACCTGTTGGTGTCTTCTCAGTAAAGCTCTGTGACACTTAAAAGACAACTAATACCCCAACAGAGGTGGTACTCCCAGCTGAGAGTAACCATGGTTCACTCATCTCTTACCGAAGGTTCTCCCGTAAATAGTAATAATACTAATAATTCCCTCCTCACACACTCTGCTGGTCCACATAACCAATGCTGGTAACAGTTCTTGTGCATTCATAAACCATTTGATTAATACCAATTTATGTGATAGTGAGGGAAGCCTACGATGTGATAATAATAATATAATATACAGCGGTATATGAATCCAAATCTCTATGATATAACTCTGAGTCAGTTGTGTGTGGTAGAGAATTTAGACTGTAAGCTCCAATGGGACAGGGGCTGATGGGAATCTTGTGTTTCAATAACCCAACTTGCAGCCTAGCGCCAGAGCCGTAACTTAGAATTCTAGCGCCCGGGGCGAGAAAGACAAATGCCGCCCCCCTAGCCCTCAATTTTAACCAAATCAACATAAAATATTACTAAATTGCGCCCCCCTTCAGCGTTGCGTCCTGGGCGGTCGCCCCTGTTGCACAACCCTAGTTACGGCCCTGCCTAGCGCTTATATGTGGCCACAGAACACTCAGTGATTTTTCATATCCTTCTATTCAACAGTGCATTTGCTTATCTCTGCCTCTCCTTTATTAGATATTCTTATTTTAGAGATTTACACTCCGTCCCTTCCTCTTCCCTCTTCTATACTGACAGCATCTACATATTGCCAGTTACATTCCATCTCATTGATAGGGAGGGAGAGAGAGTCAGCAACATTCTAGTGGTTTAAAAATAAAATTCCGTGGACAGTTAAACCCTTGGCTGATGTTTCAGTGACATCAATGTGTTCTTATGTTCAGACAAACGGTCGATTTTAACTCGCTTCTTTGTAATATATTTATATGTGCTGTATTAAGTGAAGTGTACAAAATATAATTATAATGATCATAGGCCATAAAGTGTCATTATGCTTTCATTTTTTACAAAATACCCTATGAGAACTCTTAGGGGTATATTTACTAAACTGCAGGTGGAGATGTTGCCTATAGCAACCAATCAGATTCTAGCTGTCATTTTGTAGAATGTAGTAAATAAATAACTAGAATCTGATTGGTTGCTATAGGCAACATCTCCACTTTTCCAACCTGCAGTTCAGTAAATATACCCCTAAATGTCTGTTAAAGGCACCTTATTGTCGCTTAACAACATTTATTTTAAGCAGATCTGGCCCCCAATCACATGATTACAACTTATATGTGACTTAGTCAATTAAACAAATCCTGTCATTGAGTATTGGAACATATATATCTAATTGCTAGCACCTACTGGATCCCTGCAGTTGTATATTTATTGTCCTGTTACCTTGTTGTACAGCAGGGGGCACCCTAAATAAGTACACAACTAGGGTCATATACACCCTGCTGCGACTACAAAATGATGTATAGATAAAACAAAGATATAAAGTTTTGCAGAATGTGACTGCAGTTTACGTTGGTCTTACAAGCAGTTCTGTTTTGAGAGATACCGCCACCTGGAGTACACATGCTGTAAGTGCAAGTTGGAGAGAAAAAAAAAATTGCAGACATTTTTTTTTTGCTGTCTAGCTCCTACCCCTTAAAGCGAAAACACACAGAACACCTGTTGATAAATCACGCCTCCATTTGCATTAGGTTTCAGAACAGAGAAAACTGAATGTACTTCATGAATGTCCTGGTTCATTCACTGTAATGAATGGCAATGGGGAATCTGCAGGAACCTGTGCACATACATTGGATAAACATTAATTATAGCTTGACAGTGACACCCTTTAATGCTGAGGTCTCCTACCAAGGTTCACTTGTATAGACCCATACTCTTATTTGGGGGGGGGGGGGGGGGGGCTCCCTAGATTCATACTGATACCAGACAGTGTGAGCTTCCTGGACTTTTGAAGAATGAATGAAAAGGGTTATTGCACGGGGGTATCTTAGGTCTGTATAAGTGGGGGTAAGGTGATGCAGGACGGATGGGGGGCACAGGACTTAGTGGATGGGGGGCATGCAAACACAAGCACTTGATGCAATGGACATAAGTTTTGCAAGACAACAAGACCCACATTGGGGGGAGTTCCTACCTTGCTGCACTTTGTGTCAGTCCGTCCTTGTCGCATCTCGGAGCCCTGAGATTAGTGGTGGCAGGGTGGGCTGCCGGAGAGAGGGGCTTTAAGAGAGGGGCGGGGATAGGGGACATCTGGTGCACACGGGAGATGGAGGTCCACGCAGGACACGTTAGGAGAATTCACAGGGATGAAAGTAAAGGTTGAAATGAATCTGCTTATAATAAAGGGGGCTGGGAGCTGGCAGTGTCTGTTGTGTGATAGACTGGAAGGGGTGGAGGGGAGGGAGCTGTGTGTATTAGGGTGGGGGGTAAACAGAGGGAGCGTGCAAAAAAACAAAGAAGAGAGTAGATGAAGGTAGGTGGTGTAAGAAGTAATATAGAATATATAGCAAGACACAGAAAGCTGCAGATAAGAAAATAAAGGCATCTCCAGGGTCACAATTCTCAAGTCACAAAATGCAATGACAGCGCCCCCCCCCCTACTAGGAGAGATCTATAAATAGTGCCCAGTACTTTATGTCACCCACGTTATGAGAGTTGTACCCGCTGCTGTATAAAGGTCGGGAGCGTGAGAATTATATATAGCCCTGCAGCCATTCTTGGTATCAGTTTTTTTTGGGCAAGTTTGATTATTAGCTGGATAAGAATTAGGCAACTTGTGTATGTGGTTTTGCTGCTGTTGTGGAACTAAAAGTCTCACCATGCCAGAGTGCTGGGACTTGTGGTTCTACATTAGATAGAGAGCTACAGGTTGTCTCCTGTTTTTGAGAGAATCATTAGAGATTGCACCAGAAGAGGGCTGGAGTTAGAGCGCCCCCTCCCGGCTTTCAGTGTAGTGTTGGTATTTCAGTCTACTGGCTTATGGAGCAGTCTCCTACTTTTGCCACAATGCTCCCTCTATTGGGGCAAGTTTCCCCCATGATATACCTATTAAAAGGTCAGCCTGGTTCTGACAGTAAATCTTTAATTGGGATCAAGCCACTTATCTCATCACAATATCTCCCACCCAAGCCATAACCTCTCCTGTCCGTCTCTTCAATCATCTCTCTCCCCACTAAACAGACTTTTAAATACCTCTTGCCTATGTCTGTCTCAGACAGTCTCTCCCTATATGCCAGACTATCTCTACCCTCTCTGACAATCTCCCTGGACGCCTCTTCCCTGGCATAAAGAAAAAAACCACAAAAAAAAAACCATCTGCAATGTCTGAAGATTGTCTCTCATTTCTGTCTCAGACTGTCTCTTGCTTAGCTGTCTATCATCTGTGCTTGCATGTCTCTGTCCTATCTCTGGTCTAATCTGTCCCTTCCTTAGCTGAATCTCCTCTCTGTCTGTTCCCTGAATTTTAAGTGTCTCTCTTAGGCTGTCATTTTTTTCCCTGGCTGTCTCTTTCCTGTGTCTGTGTGTCCTCTGCATGTATCTTCCTTGGCTAAATCTCTTCTGTGACTGTCTCCCTCTATGTCTGCATTTGCTCTGTCTCTCCCTGGCTGTCTCTTAGCCCTGTCCTCTGTCTCTGGCTGTCTCTTCTCCACCAGTGTGCTATTGACCTGCATTGACGTCATTGCGTCATTAGGTCTCCCTTAGAAACACTGACTTTCAAAAATAGTATCAAATTAATTCAGCGGAGAGAGAGAAGCTCCGGGCTGGATCTGAGGCTGGAGCGGAGCCTGCTCTTGTCTTGCAGCAGCTACACTGCCGTTGTATTGTACACAAAGGACACAATTACACAACAGGCACCTCCAGCTGCAGTCACAGGCTGCCCCTGTACCCCTCCTCTACTCACCCTGTCCCCCCAAATCTGTGTGTGTGCTTATCCCCTCTCTCCCCCCCTTCCCTCTCCCCTCTCCCTCTCTCCCCATCCTCTCTACTGTTCTAAAAATAGCATCTACTTTAGTTGAGCGTGGATCTTTTGTGTTGCATTTTCTGTTTTTGGGAATGTATGATACATTGGAGCAAGTTCAGTAGATATTGATTAGTTTATAGTTGGGGAGGGGGGTGGGGGTGCAGTTTGATCGCTCTTTGTTATGGCAAAGTGCACCTCTGTATATTGCACCAGAGTTAGTGGGTTCATCTGAGGTAAGGCAGTTCATGCATGCTCCCTGCTCATCCTTTTTACTTGGTACCCTCAAGACTATTGCACTTATCAGCACCCCCTAACATGGGCACCCCAAAACCTCTTGCTCCCCTCTGGCACTGAAGAAGTTAACAGGCATACGTCATCATGTTTTTTTTTTTATCAACTTCTTGATTCATGTGTAACCCCTCATAGCCCGCCCCCAGAGCCTCCCATCTTTGCTCCATTGACAGAAACACAAAGCAGAAAACCATTAATAATTTGCACAAGCTCACATTCATAAACAGGGGAGCAGAGCCCAGCCAGGGGAAGGGGGCAATTATCTGCACTCTGGTGCAGGGGCTGCAGAACTTGCACACTCTGTGTATTATTTCTGGGAGATATGAAGTCTCAGATCTATTTTTAGACAAGGAGGACGCCCCCCCAGCTTTCCTCTAAATGAAACCAGACTGGGAGGGATTGGGGAGCTGAGAGGATGAGATGAGATCGTGATATGCAGGATACACGTGACTAGTGTGCTTATAAACTCTACCTGCAGCTATGGTTTGGGTTCTGGGGGTGTGGGTGCCCATATAGAAAGAGGGTGGGCGGGGGACGGGGTGATGAGGGGTTATCTGATGAATGTGCAATGCCTGAGCAAGCTGGTGCTAGAGAGATGCTGAATTCAGTCATTTGAAGTGTTGAACAATGTTTATTAATAATAATGTTTATTAGTTTATGGGGCATATGGAACCTCCCTTTGCAGATAGTTAACTGCTTTGACCAGAAATCCCATTATTGGTGGCATTCTGGCTGTGCTGCACTTAGTGAGCTCTCTATATGTTCCTACTACAACGTCCATCATCCACAGCCAGCGCTGAGCATGATAGTGATAAGGGAATCAACCACCTATGAACAGATAGTAGACTGCACTTCAGAGGTATGAGGTGTGCAAGGGACAGACATAATATAACTAGATGAGTTCTGGGGATTATGTGGACAGTAAGAACCCAACTTACTGCATATCCCATATTAAGGTCTATGCATCATATTATTCTGCATTAATTAGCGCCAACATTTCTGTAACAGACAACAACCTTATATAACTGTACCTTCCCCTCTGCATTCGATAGGGACAATGTAAAGTTATATAATCTATGTGTACTGAAACATCGGGATAATACAGGCTTGTCGTTGTGACCTGCAGGGGACTCTGCACGCTGTCCAGGGTCCTGAAATGAATGAGGGGTTATTTAAGCACCCTGGAGAGTGACTGCAGATAATTCTCATGTACACCGTCCTCAGCACCCTGCATGGACTGTGTATATACTGATGTACACGGTCTCCGACATACTAAGCAGCGCTGAACAATAGACAGAAGCAATCTCATGGTCTAAAGCAACCTGTGGCTCCCCTCTCGCGGCTGTTGTGGAACTACAAGTCCCAGCCGGCCTAAACAGCCTCTTAAATGGTATTGAACGTTTTCATTTCTATCTGTGCAGGTTGCAAGGTGTATTTTCAGATCGGATCAGCTGGTACTTTGAGCTGTAGCTGTTCATGGAAGTCAGCACAGAAATGTAAATATTTAAAGCACAATATATAGAAGAAGTCACCAATGTTCTTGATGCAGTAAATGGGTGATGGATGTGGGCTACAGACTGCCATGATTAATTCTCTTACAGTGGGTGGTATATGCTAGAACATGATGATTGTAATGATAATAATAAAAATAAAATTACAGTTTATAGCAGTTTCTTTACTCATCCAAATCAATGACACGTCTCAGACTAAGGCAGTGTTGGCTAACCTGTGACACTCCAGGTGTTGTGAAACTACAAGTCCCAGCATGCTTTGCCAATATATAGCAGCTTATTGCTGGAAGGTTATGCTGGGACTTGTAGTTTCTCAACACCTGGAGTGTCACAGGTTGGCCAACACTGGACTAAGAAATATATCAGCACAAGGGCCACATTTCTGGTATAATATAGACCTTATGTCTGAAAATACTGAATAGGGACCACACTACTCAGAAAATATGAGAACTGACAATTTTTCTTTGTGACCGACAAGGAAAAGAGTGGCCACACAGAAACGTTAGCCAGACACCTCTAGCCCACGGGTCACCAGGTTAACAAGAACTTTCCCAAAGAAACACAGCCGGATCCGGTTCTACTACATCACATCAAACCAATTAATTCCTTTTTAAAATAACTGATTTTCTTTCTGGATGTACGAGTGCGTCTCGCTGTCACACATTGGTCCTCAGTCATTCTCTGACCGCTACCAATAACTGGGCACATTTTTGTAGATGATCGTCACATTCTAAAAATGTTCCCTGCATTCATAGACTCATCCGAGGAAATGAAGCCAAGTTTATATTAGAACATGACATTTTGACATTGTCCAAAGTACAGGACATGTTTTTAGGTGAGCTGGCTTTGTACAAAGGATGAACCCAATTTTAGATGAAATTTACTAAATGCCAAACCGCCAGTTAAAAGGCTGAGAGGCACGGTTTTACTATCAACCACTTAACAAATCACCATCCAATCATGATCAAAATAAAATAGCCAGATTTACTAAGCTGCCGTTTGGTAAACTGCCAGAAAACAGAGGTGGCAGCGAGAGGCGAGATTGCTGAAACTGCATGTTGTTTGAGCTACTGTATATTGCCATTAGGAACATAAGAGATGGCCTCAATGACTTATAAATTATGGGGGCAATCATTATATATTGATTAATGGGCAAAATTATTTTCTATTTTTTTTTCTTCATTATGTTAAGGGGAAACTATTAATGTATTAAGGTGGAAATGTGAATATATAATAATTTATTCATAGACTGAGAGTTATATAGTGGAAGGACCAGGGTCTCCCAGCAGCACAGAGTATATCAGGAGAGGAGTGATGTGTTAGTGAGGGCAGGGCTGTATGTGACAGGGGCAGTGACATGATGTGAGGAGGGGAATGGAGGCAGCAGGAAGCCACAGACTGAGAGTTATATAGTGGAAGGACCAGGGTCCCCCAGCAGCACAGAGTATACCAGGAGATGAGTGATGTATTAGTGAGGACAGGGCTGCATGTGACAGGGGCAGTGACATGATGTGAGGAGGGGAATGGAGGCAGCAGGAAGCCACAGACTGAGAGTTATATAGTGGAAGGAGCAGGGTCCACAACAAATAAACCCAGTGAAATTTAGTGACAGCCACATGCGGAGAGCTTGGCAATATTGCCAAGGACGGCACCCACCATCTAGGGGTCAACGTGAAATGTATTGTCAGTGCTACGGTACAAATCCATGGGTGCACACTTTCTCAAACTTCTTTGAATTATTTAGTACACTCATGATCCTATAATATACCATTATATGCTCTATATTATATTACTGCTGTAAGTTACAGGGATGGGTGATTTCCAAGACACAGCGATTTGATAAGTCACAGCATGTCGGACAAGCACATTGGTGTGCTTGTGGACCTCATGGGATCGGTAGGTTCCAGCGTAAAAATTCCATAGGGAGAAACATGGACATCACTGAGGGTTGGTACCAGTTCCTTAACTTTTGCCCAGAGTGCCAACCAACTTTCGACATCACCACCCAGTGTGGGCAAAAGAACCAGTCTCTGAACACTGATGCCAACACAAAGCAGATGAAGGCAGAGAGAAGAAGCGGATCCTGGATGGGACAAGGTATCACCTATAATACAATTTGTATCTATCCTCCTTGATTCGTACATACATGGAGGTTTTAGGTAAACTCATCTTTATATTAAACAATATAACGTATATAAGAGATATGAGTACATCCAACTAGAATTAATTACATTTGTCAGAACCTTTAGTAACAGGATCCTGTAGAATTCTAAATATGTTTTCAGTGCATTCCTAATTTCTACACCGATTGTCCAGGGAGGGGTACAATCTAACACAGAGTCAAGGAGACCGCTCAAAAACAATCCTATGGTTACTGGCTGGACAGACTATAACCCGTACTTTGCAGTATACAGATAACTTTCTACAATGTCACAAACAAGTGACCGGTCGCCCAGGAATCCAGCCTGCCCAGCTGCAGGTACATTCAGATACCAGGTTATTTTCAAGAATGTTGCTGAAGGTTCAGTCACGTGAGGCTAAAAATAGCCACGAAACTCAGTTCCCATTGTCACCATTAGGACGAGATAGTGGAAAAACAAACACAGGAAAACTCCATCCGAAACACCCACTCAAACGTTCTCATTACTTCTGCTAAACAAGAGCGCAATTTTTCCGAAGAGTTGAAAGGAAAATAGGCGTGTAGTTGTTGAGTTTACATATATGTCTAGGTCAACATCCCCAGGATCCAAACAAATTATGAACACCAACTTGCCTGTAAATATTATGGTTCTCGTGCACTCCCTAAATACACACATTGAATGATTTTGAGAGATAGGGGTGTGTTTCCAGGAGTTAGTGGCCCGAATCACCATTAACAACAGCAGAATATCGAGCCATTGAAGTGCTATAACAAATTATACCGTGTTGATGTTTTTGTCCATCCATGATGCGTTCCTCACCTGCACGATAAGAGATGAGATTTTTAAACAAATATTTTTGAATGAAACGAGATTGACCTGAAATTTCCAACGTTGTCTATATTTGTGCAGTTTGTTTTGACTATTTTTTTTTTATCTTTTCAATACAAACCCAACTAAACCAAGTTTTCCTTATCGAGCAGCAAAATATTTGATGATTAAGCATGTGTTAGAGAAATTTTGGCAACGGAAATGGTTCTGTTCTTCCCTTGTGACAAGCTGGGGCACGAGGTGTGGTTAATAAAGGTTAAGCCCCCCTGAGACCCACTCTCGTTAGAAAGAATGATGGTGGAACTTTCTCTTGTACCCCTAAATGTCACCATATGACACTGTTGTTTGATACACTTGAAGGTTTTGTTGAAATGTATATGTATTGACGACAAAAGTGATAGCAGCCTGGGTACTTTGTACCACCATCATCAACATTTATTTATATAGCGCTTTACTAATGGGAACAAACAGTAATAATACAATACAATACTGGGTAATACATACATACATAGAGGTAAGAGGGCCCTGCTCGCAGGCTTACAATCTATGGGACAATGGTTTGATACACAAGGGTAAGTGCTACATCATATTGAATAATGGCTAGAATGCAAAGGTTACAAGTATTTAGTGGGCTGTGTGATCAGTCACACAACTATGTTGGTCAGAGGGTTGTTGTCTTGTGTTAGCTGTGTAGAGGGTGGTAATAGAGTAATCTAGGGAGATTAAGAGGATGGTAGAGGAATACTATAAGCTTGTCTGAAGAGGTGGGTTTTCATAGAACGCTTGAAGGTTTGAAGACTAGAGGATAGTCTTGTGGTGCGAAGGAGGGAATTCCACAAAGTGGGTGCAGCCCGAAAAAAGTCCTGTAACCGAGAATGGGAGGATGTGATGAGAGTGGAAGAGAGATGCAGATCTTGTGCAGAACGGAGTTGTCGAGTTGGGAGATATTTTGAGACAAGTGAGGAGATGTATGTTGGTGCAATTTTGTTGATGGCCTTGTATGTTAGAAGAAGAATTTTATATTGGATTAGTTGAAAAACAGGCAACCAATTGTTAGGACCACCAGGATGAGCTTTTAGAACAGTAGTTTAGAGATCTTCACCTTTAGCAGCCGCCTTTCCCGTAGAGCTTTATATGCTCGCAGGTACTCAGATGCCCCCAAGTCTTAGGCTTAGAGTAGTAAAAGCTCATCCAAGCAGACGGAACCAGGGGCGCTAGGCCCAGACTGGAGCAGGTGGTCAGAGGCAGGCCGAGGTCAGGGTCACAGCAAACAGCGAAGTCCAGAATACAAGCCAAAAGGTCAGGGTCACGGGCAAACAGGCAAGGTCCAAGGTACAGGCAAGGGTCACAACAGCAGATCAGGCAAATAGAAATTCAACAGCAGGTCAGCACAGCACAGGACTGGAACACTATAACCGGCAGGGAGGCTAAGCCCTCCTTGCCTTAAATACAGAAGGTAGCCAAACAGGGCCTTGCTCTGAAACCATCCCCAGGCACTGCCTAATAAATGAAATACACAATTATTATCCCGCAGGCTGTATTGAGTTATGCACACGCACCCAGCTGCCCTGTATTGCCAGGATGCAGAGCTCTAAGTCTTGGCGTCCGGCCGTTGGCCTAGCAACGGTCAGCCCGAGAACCGGAAGTGACGTCCCGGTCGTCAAGAAGACGCCCGGGACGGCAGACAGTGAGGGGAGAGAGCCGCCGCGGCTCTGGACACCGCCGAGGCTCATAACACCAATCTAGAGACTGACAGAGTGACTTAGATCGTTTTTCGCAGACAGACAACGATTTGCAAGGAAAATCAATCTAGCCGCTGCGTTCATAATAGAGTGTAGGGGCTCGAGTCTGATTTTGGGAAGACCAGTAAGGAGGGAATTGCAACAGTCGATGCGGGAGATGATAAGTGCATGAATTAATGTTTTTGCAGTGTCTTGTGTGAGATATGGGCGTATTCTGGAAATGTTCTTTAGATGTATGCAGCATAATGTATGAGTTGATGTGGGGAACAAAGGATAGTTGCGAGTCAAGGATCACACCTAGGCAGCTTGCGGGGTGGGATTTATGGTCAGGTTGTTAACAGAAATAGAAATGTCAACCAGGAAGCTTCTATTGTTGGATGGGAATATTATTAATTCTGTTTTTGAAAGATTGAATTTGAGTTGGCAAGAAGACATCCAAGATGAAATGGCAGAAAGACAGTCAGTAACTTGAGACAACACATATGGTGAAAGATCAGGAGATGATAGATAGATATGTGTATCATCCGCATAGAGATGATACTGAAATCCAAAAGAGCTTTTCCGTTTTCCAAGAAAAGTGGTGTAGATAAAGAATAGCAGAGGACCTAGGACTGAGCCTCGTCACCAATCACTTCACCGAGCCTCATTCACCCCAAATACGGCAGACACCAACTGCTGCAACTATAGTTATCAGAATTTTGTGCTTTGGTACCGGTTAACTCTAAACCAGGTTGGACCAGAGCTCTAAATAGCCCTAAAAGAGTCTGAGGAATTAACTCTAGAAAGGAATCACCTTACTACCAGATCTCTCAAAACAATGTCCCTCTGTTGGACAAGGTTAGTGCCCACGTGGGTGACCCTTATCTCCAGACTTTGAGGAGCCATCTGCAGCAAGAGATCTGAAAGGACAAGAGTCTTGGCCCTAAACCACTCCCAGTACATAAGGGTCACTAATCAGGGAAGCCAAGGACGATGGATTTGTCCCGACACCCAAAACACATATTTGTGGGAAGTAGAGAAGACACAAAGAGTGGTGCCTGGAAGTCATCAAGAGACTAGGATTGGCAGGACTGGCTGTGGATTACAGTTCCCACTGGACTGTCCAAGAATGACCAATGGCATTGACAAGGCCAATCTACAAGCTCAAGAGCACGTCAGCCAGACCCTCAACTTACTGATGATCCTTGCGGTAGTCTGAAATCAAAGTGACGTTCAGACGGGATCTTTGCCTTGCCAGCAGGAGCCGTCCAATCATCTAACGGCACGTACCCAAGAAAATATATCCGTGGTGGTTTGTTAAATATGGTCTCTGTGCTGTTGAGTATCCACATTTATGTTGTATGATACTGTGCAGAGTAATTGAACTAATCATGCAAGTGCTAGATCAATTTGGTCATTTAATAAATAAAAAACACCTTACTTGTGTTAAATATTTGCCTAGGTGGAACAATTTGTAGCCAAGGTAATAGTATTTAAGGAATAAGGCTGCAGTATAAGCCCGGCAGTGCTGATTTGGTGCTGGAGGTGTTCCTGGTAAGGCTGGGTGCACTATGATGAAGGTAAGCAGTCAGTAGGAAGCCTGGTATCGTGACCTCCTCACTTTCAATTGTGTTTGCGGTCTACAAAGAGTTGTAATATTATTAGTTCTGAAGAAATATAGGTAGTGGGCAAAAAAACACCAATATAGTCACTTAAGGGGGAGTTGGGGTGCGACCTGTGGGCAGAAAGTCATGAACGTGCCGTGGCATTGAGTTGACTAATCTCTGGAGGTGTACAGGACCTTTTTTTAAAAAAATACATGTAGTTGAGGTTGGTGAAAAACAAACAAACACTCGGGTCACAACAAAACACTTCCCAAAATACCCATCAAATGCTTGATTGGGTTCAGCCCTGGTGACCGAGAAGACCTTGACATATAGATAACATCGGTGTAATGCTCCTCGAACCACTGGCCAAACACCAAATGTTCTATTCATGGGATGGATTATCCTTGAAGACAAACAAACATTGGGCGAATATTATCAATCAATACCATTAAGTAGCGATTACCATTGACTTAGCCTTCTAAATAAATGAATACACCCAAAGATGCCAGAGAAATGTGACCCTTTCCTGGAGGAAATCATCACTTAAGGGTTGTACAACTCTTGAGGTTGTCTCCAATCATCTGTTGAAGAACATGGTGAAGGTCGTTCCACCTGGACAGGTCACCTCCCTGCTCTGCTCGGCCGTCCATAAAGTGTCCTCTACTCAGTACTGAACTTACAAACCTGCATTGCCAGGTTTGACTAGTGGCTTATACACTGAAACCCGACTGAGAAATCTTGTTCTGAGGAATTTTCGTTGGACCTTTTCTATTATGAAACTGCAAAGATCGACCTGTGGTGCAAACCACCAGTCAATTGATCTGCACTTGTTCCCCTCTTTAACCTTGTACTTTGAATTAATGCACAAATATCACAATTGTGGACTTAATGTTCTATTCATCGTCCATGCGGACATCATCTTAGACACCAATTTTTTTTTATCGCATTAGCAAGTTAAGCTGTCTTGGTTACTAAACCATCTGTCAATCGCACCAACAATCACCCCTCTTTCAACATCACCGAGGACTTCTCTAGTAGCCACAATTATCAGCAGCCTCGGCAGTCCAGCAATTCTATACACAACTCTAACCAATACTGAGTGTTTATTAATGCACGAGCCACTGTATGAAAGACTTTGCCTCCAATATACTTGCTGCCCTTCTTCTACCCAGATATGTCCATTTTTGTCCACTACCTGTAGACGGTGTATTCATCCAATACAAAATTTTCTTAGGTCTTCTAACGTGAGGCTTTCAGGAACATAGAGATCGATGATTTCTACGATCTGCTCCATTAACGGTGGCTGCAATAACCACAAAACACCGACACAGGCAATTGGATGGGAGCCGCAGAAAATGTTGCATTGGATACGTAACCTGGTAGTTTAACTAGTAGGCAGCAAAGCATGCTTCTGTGCAGTGTAGGCCTAGTATGAAGATGAGTGACGATGACAATGACTCTACACTATCTAGCCGCTTCGGACTGTCTGTTTGCGCATTGACCCTTCAGGGGATAGAACTTGAGTAGGACGTATCTTGAGCTGCAGGCGATCCTACATAACTTCTTCAGTAAGCTAAATAGGTTTTAAGGAACAAGGGATAGAGTAGGAAGGTCTTGTCTGTCTGCCTGTTTGTGCCTCCTCCTAGAGATAAGGTGGGTGGTAGCAGGATTCGGGTACACGCCACTAGCATAACCTTAACCCCCCCCCCCCCTCCCGTAGATAATGCACCCCATAAAGGATGTGTAGGACCTGTGTTAACTTCGCACCAGAAGGTCTAGATTATTTCAATCCTAAATATAAATAGATCTATATTACATCGTCTACCCTGCACCTCTTTGGAGAAATATAAAATTGCCCAATTTTTTTTATTAGCTTTTCAAAAACTCTCCACCAGTTATGCCTGAGGTCCTCCTGTATATTATATGTGGATTCCCCCTCTCCTCCTGTAGTTACATACAGAGCAGGATAGATATATTCAGTACCTTCATCTTACAGTGCACTGGGTCAGGGCTGGAGGGGTGACGTTGACAGCAGGATCACAGGCCTCTAGAGCCTATACAATATACTTACCTGAAAAATAAAATACTGTTATTAGAACACTTTTCACCTTCCCCATCTCCATCCTCTTTCCACAGTGATTGAAAATAAAGACGCTTCACCCTCCCAAGAACCAGATGTCTGCTTTCTTGAAAGAAAACAATAAGTGGGATAGATTTTGACTATACTTTAGTTACCGTACCACGGTTAACGGCCCGCACTCTATGCATCATATTGGTGGGTGATTGTTAGAGGTATCTAACAATCACCTTTGCACCTTTCACAGCATCAATGTAATTTGCAACAGGGACATTTGATCCCTATGGTTAACACATTCCCGGCACCCAGGGGTCATAGCGAAAAACGCACGGCTAATAATCACTTCTTTTTTGCTTATTGATCATCTATTGCAGGGCGCGCTGAGAACACCTTGTGTATTTTGCATAGGCTCTCAATAGGGACCAATAGTCCTTTTCCCAAATTATTACAATGATACATTCACCGTTTTGGGGGCAGTGTGTACGTGGTTCAAAACTTCTACCTTCTACATTGGAGCCCAGCAAGGTCATTTGCTAAACATCCATAATTATTGAATAATTGTTGCTGAACTTTCCGTGTTTTCGATGTGCTACAGGAACAGATTGTTACAGATCATTTCAATTCTAAAATGTTGCATTTACTCTAGATTGGGGGATTTTATACATAAAATTCTCGGATAATGTAATCTTTCAACCATTACTTTACATTATTAAAATAAAGATTGAACCAATTCTCAAGAAGACCACTCAACAGTCTAGATATGTTCTGGATATTTCTGAATGCTACAAAATGTTCATTCATATAGGAAGGACCTGTGTTCTCTCCAGTACGCTGCTTTACACGGGTCAACATTGACTGTGCGTGTGCTTTATATGGAAAGATCTAAGGTAAAATGCAGAGGTACTAGTCACTTCTCATCAGCGTACCCTTAACTAGTCTGCTCACCTCACACAACGTGAGAGCTATTTTTAACCACACAAAATGCAAACACAGAGGATATCCCACCAGCAATAGCAACTGAAAATGTGGAATATATTTAGGACTTGTCTGCCCCCTTCAGGGCACAATGGGGAACTGCATCCTTCATTCCACTGCAGACAAAAGGAACAACAACGAAAAAAATTTGTCCCCGATATCCACAGCTTAGCGCTGCTAATCAATGAGCCAAGCACGTTATTTTCCCAACTGTGATTAAACAGCAATATACTAAACCCCTGCTTTAAAATAAAGTTGAAAAATGCCGGAAAACTCGGCAGCGCCGGTCAATTAAAAAGTCCATGGGCCTCTGACATGGGGGGAAAAAATGTACTGCTCAAATTGCTCATGTGACAGTAGCTAAAGGGCAAGTGATGAACACAAGGAGAAGTGGCCGACTAGCAGAGGGACCCGAAGTTTACGCTACCTGCAATGGCCTAAGGATTAGGTGCTGGCTTCCAGTGGCTTACAAGGTGCAGAAAGTGCCAGTCTGGCACTATTGTAGAACAATGATCACGGAGAGTGAAGAAGCAGAATTTAATCTGACACAAATGAAGGTTTAGAATCATATGAAGCTTTTATAGCTTGTTTTGAAACTGTGTATAGAACACAAGTTCAGGAATCGCTCCGCTTACAGGTCCCTAACTTACGTGTAAATAAGATTTTTTAGCAGCGAGAGAGATAATACGTGTTTGTGTGTTTAAATCTCAGCACAGCTAGTATGGAGCTATTGCAAATTATTATTCAATGTTGATGTTTTCGTCAATGATACATGATAAGAGATGAGATTTCTAAATATTTTCTAGTTCAGCATCGTTAACCTTGGATGTCAACTTTGTGTGTTTTTGTTTAGTAGTTTTGATACTTTTTCACGTCTGGATTTCAAACTTTTGTACAATTACAAGAAAACAGCTGGGACCTATAGAAAACTATCATTTAACTGAATAAAATAAAACAGAGACCACTTTGTGAGTAACTGGCAACTGTGGATCCGCTCTCGCCTGGTTCTCGCCTTCATTCTTGTTGCTTAGGCTGGTGTCACATAGGCATTTCTACCGACGCGTTTTACCCCTCCTAAGCACTGAAATGCGTTGGTCACATAGTAACCGTTGCGTGTAGGCAACAGCTGTTCTTCTTTACGCTAAGAACAATGAAGCGCCTCCTATTGGGAGGAAGGAGAAGGATCCATCAAGTATTCTAGTAGTGTCAAAATAATGATTGTCTATGCTATAGTATATATTGGAGAAAAGAAGTAAAAGCTCATTGCAAAAGTTATTCTTGGTTCTATAACCGTGCACTAGCCCATTTTATATTTGATGTTTCAAGGCGTCAATGTGGTTTTAGGCTGTGATATCATGTCCTCAAATAAATTTTTACGAGATGATCTCGGTCACATCCCCAGCGCACGTCATTTCCATATACAGACAGGACTCCAACAGATTTTATAAGAGGAATTTTTATTTGAATAATTATGTGCCCTGTACAGATTTCACTGCCGAAATGCTAAGAACCCAGATTCACGAGCAGGTTTGGCAGAAACAACTCTCCCGCCTTATTGCGATACTGGCTCATCAGCGCCGGGGTAGTGGAGAGGCGTCGGGACACTTCAAATCATTGGAAAAAGATTTCAACATTGCGATTAAAAAAAAAAAAATCAAAAAAAAAAAATCCATTTTGTTTTTTTACTAAAATAAATGAAAATCATGGGGCTTTATCACAACAGTTCCCAAAACAGAGAATGGTTCCTCCTTCTCTATTTACCAGTGCAAACAGAAAATGAAACCCCCCCACCCCTTCCCCAGTGTGTATACGAGCGCTTTAAAACCTGATTGGGTCAGTTAAAATAACTATTTGTCTCCGTACTTTGCAGCAGCCCCCATTTCTCACTCCACTCGGAAATAAAACAAATCTTCAAATTGGACATTTTATATACAGTCACTGCACTTCAATGCCATAGGCAGAGCCGGTATGTAAGATCATTCTTTGCATTACTAACACGGATCAATTATTTATTACCCCAGACTCACTTAATTTTATGTCATTTAAATCCCTGTGCGCAACTCTCTACAGAAATTAAGCTCCAGAGAGGCCACTCTCCCATTGGGATGGTCTAACGAGATATTATTCAGATATGTTATCGGATTTGTCACATTGGGAAGTGTTTAAAAGATCTGCAATCCTGAAAGTTATGCATCAAATTAAAGGACAGACTTTTGCCCTATATTTCCATTGAATAACTCAGGAACGCAATCGCCTGTAAGACCTACGAGATGTACAGCCAGTATTCCATAGCCAATCGACACAGAGAGAACTTTATTCTTAAAAAAATAAAAACCTAAATCATTGTTAATTGCAATCTCTGCACAACAAAAATGCTGTTTAACAAAAAATATCACATTACCAGTGTAATGGATCCCTCTGGTATATGCAGAAATGATCGCGGTAATGTGACCCAAAAACTAAAATGTTCTACACACACCCGCTGTGTGTTTTCTGTAAGGTGCAATAGGCCGAATGTCTAGAAAGAGAGGTATGACATTGGTGGCTACTGTGGTCCCAACAGGATTATCCAAGCTACTCACTGAAAGAGAGACTATGTATGGGGGTCATTTGTTCTGTTCAACAGGAAAAGCAGAACAGCAATTTCGGCTTCCACCCAACAAAACTAACACCCTGTAACATTCTCATACTAACTGCAGATCTTTAGTAAAATGAGATTTAAAATAATATAAAAAAATGTCTCTGCAATTGTCCGATTAAAGATTGGTGGTGATTTACAAGACTATAGCGCTATGAAACTGCAAACCCGCTTCTGTATGTAGGAGACTGATGTGTTCTGCAACCATTGATAAGAGTAATCCGCAGACCCTACCACTGCTTTATATTATAACGCTGCGATGAGCCGTCCAGCCATACAATAAAATTAAAGTGCAGTGTTAGTCGGAGCATCTTGTACCCCAGAACCCGACGTTATCCCTGGTTAAAAGAAAAATGTACATTTCGCTTTCATTTGCATTGTGTAACTTATAGCAGCTTATAATGTAGCCATGGCCAACGCATCGCGGGATGTTCTCATGTTGTGACAGTTTGGGGGAAATTAAATAAGAAAACAAAATTATTATTAAAAAAAAAAAAAAGAATCAATGACAATTAACTTCTGGTTAGAAAAACCCAAAATAATGATGTTTAGAATGTCAGAAAGACGAAGGGAAATAGTGATGGGGCAGATTGTATGTGTCCAGCCCAGAAGAAGGATGCAGCAAGTATCCGCATGGATTAAACCCCCCACCCTACCTACCCCTGTCCCTACAACAGACCGCACTTAGCATCGATCAGCAACCCATGTTTTCCTGTGAAGGTAACAATAAGCAATTTAACCTTTTTCCAAGGCCAGCAATCCACACTGTATAGCGGAACGTTTACCGTGAGGTCAAATAAAATGAAAAAAACAAATAGGTTTGGGTTATATGTGAAGAGGGGCTATGGGGTACGTCTCCCCTTCTTCATTAGCAGGTGACACTGAATGGCACGAACTCTGTCCTTGGCAGGGGCAAATTTTGGTTGAAGTTCGAGAGTAGACTCGTACCACTGCATTGCCTTCTCAAATTCCTCCTGGAGGGGCAAAGAGCGGAGGGAAGGAGGAGGAGAGAGCGGAGGGAAGGAGGAGGAGGAGGAGGAGAGAGCGGAGGTAAGGAGGAGGAGAGAGCGGAGGTAAGGAGGAGGAGAGAGCGGAGGGAAGGAGGAGGAGAGTACGGAGGGAAGGAGGAGGAGAGTGCGGAGGGAAGGAAGGAGGAGGAGAGAGCGGAGGGAAGGAAGGAGGAGGAGGAGGAGAGAGCGGAGGGAAGGAGGAGGAGGAGGAGGAGGAGAGAGCGGAGGGAAGGAGGAGGTGGAGGAGAGAGCGGAGGGAAGGAGGAGGTGGAGGAGAGAGCGGAGGGAAGGTGGAGGAGAGAGCGGAGGGAAGGTGGAGGTGGAGGAGAGAGCGGAGGGAAGGAGGAGGAGAGAGCGGAGGGAAGGAGGAGGAGAGAGCGGAGGGAAGGAGGAGGAGAGAGCGGAGGGAAGGAGGAGGAGAGTGCGGAGGGAAGGAGGAGGAGAGTGCGGAGGGAAGGAGGAGGAGAGTGCGGAGGGAAGGAGGAGGAGAGTGCGGAGAGAAGGAGGAGGAGAGTGCGGAGGGAAGGAGGAGGAGAGTGCGGAGGGAAGGAGGAGGAGAGTGCGGAGAGAAGGAGGAGGAGAGAGCGGAGAGAAGGAGGAGGAGAGAGCGGGGGGAAGGAGGAGAGAGCGGGGGGAAGGAGGAGAGAGCGGGGGGAAGGAGGAGAGAGCGGGGGGAAGGAGGAGAGAGCGGGGGGAAGGAGGAGAGAGCGGGGGGAAGGAGGAGAGAGCGGGGGGGGAAGGGGGGATAGAGAGAGGGAGAGCAAGAGAAAGAGAGCAGGAGAAAGAGAGGGAGAGAGCAGGAGAAAGAGAGGGAGAGAGCAGGAGAAAGAGAGGGAGAGAGCAGGAGAAAGAGAGGGAGAGAGCAGGAGAAAGAGAGGGAGAGAGCAGGAGAAAGAGCGCGAGAGAGAGAGCGCGAGAGAAGGAGAGAGCAAGAAAGAGAGAGAGAGCAAGAAAGAGAGAGAGGGCAAGAAAGAGAGAGGGCAAGAAAGAGAGAGAGAGAGAGCAAGAAAGAGAAAGAACATAGTTGGTGAAATTACATTCGACGTACACAGCAAGAAAAGTTTCTCAGGACAAGTACAGTATGATGAGATGAGACCGTTCCACAAGCAGTAACACATATACACACTTCAGAAAACAACTTAAAAGGACAAATTATAATGAAAGGTGAAACATATTCGGATATCAGTGATACAACTATAACATTTCACGTTAAGGTTTCTCTGTTTCATTGATTAGATGTTGCTGAGCATGTAGGTCCCCTGCGCTTCTATAAGAGCAACCAGGTCTCACATTGGGATCTCTCTTGCTATATTCACTCACGGAGCCAGGACTGGGCTCTGTAGGCCATAGGCAGCACCATCAGTTGTCTAGTGAAACACTACGTGACTAATGTTAGCATCATATTGCATAAAAATTGTAACATGCAGATAAAGATCTACAAAAAAAAAACCTCAATGTGAACAGGCGATGGGTCCAATGGAAGGTAAAATAAATACATGATATATGCCTTGAATATAAACAGTGTAACTCACCATGGCTACATACACATTGGCCAATGTGAAATGATTCACTACAAAGCGGGGGGCAATCTCTACAGCCATCGTAGCCACAATGATGGCGTCGTTCCATAGCTTGGCATTGTGGAAGATATTTGCTAAACTGATGAGGGGCACGTCCTGAAAAGACGAAAGGAGAAGAATTAGACAGCAGCACTTTTATACCTCTAGAACCAGTAGGATGAGACACCTTACACCTCTAGGACCAGTAGGATGAGACACCTTACACCTCTAGGACCAGTAGGATGAGACACCTTACACCTCTAGGACCAGTAGGATGAGACACCTTACACCTCTAGGACCAGTAGGATGAGACACCTTACACCTCTAGGAACAGTAGGATGAGACACCTTACACCTCTAGGACCAGTAGGATGAGACACCTTACACCTCTAGGACCAGTAGGATGAGATACCTTACACCCCCTCACAGTAAGGTAAAAAAATTGAAGGGGTGGAGATTACCATATATGGAGAGAGGGGAGGAGTTTTGTCTTGTTCTTCCTCCACAGGCCACACCTACAGGTGACCCCACGCGTTTCACTGACAAGTTGGACTTGGAGAAATTTGGGCCCCACATGGACAGTAACCCCATTGTCCGGTGTGCGGTTTTACCATTTCGCCCTCAAGCGCAGGCTCATAGTTTTCCCTGTAATCTGGCTGCACAGACCACCAGGATCACTGACACTCGGCCAAGTGATGTCAAATTTTCCAACTGAGTGGGTTGTTCTGCTATTGCCGCAGAGCAGCCAGATTACCGCACATACTTTATCCCTGACTGAAGTAGAAGTGATTTTTCAGATAACAAATAAAAAAAGGGGAAGAACCGGGAGCGATAACGAACCTTCATGTGATGCGGTGCGTAGTGTAGGGCCTGGCGTAGGCAGTCTACGGCCTTCTTCCCTTGTCCTTTCACTCTCCAATATAAAGCTGCCATGCTGGATAATACCCACGACGTCTGGTTCTGGAGTAGAACACGAAGAGGACAAAGGAAAAAAAAATCTCTTATTTTAATCATTCAAACTTTGTAGACTCCACCTGCTGGTTACATCAAGGGGCATACAAGTGCTGGTTGCTATTGGTCCCCGTTTTTCCTGAGTCAGTCCACATTTTTTTTTATCGTCATGGGAGTAAGGACTGAGCAATGTTATTTATTTTTTAGAAAACAAACAAAAAATATTAATAAAATCCATGCTTGCTAATAACTACAATAGTTTCAGTGCCAGTGAACAGAAAGTATGATACAATGGCTGCATGGTTCCAATAAGGTGACAGCAGCCTCTAGGCCAATTAGGAGGTCTCGGGGAGGTCATGTGCTCAGTGTCAGGTGACATAACTCTTGCGGAGGAATATAGTGTCACTAGCTAAATGTAAAGCTTCAATGAGGAAATGGATTATGATGAAATATTGAAAACTGCAGTTATCAAACAGACAGAATTAAGTAAACAGTGATAGATTTACAGAAGAGGGGGCTGATTTTGGGGACAAGTGATCTAATAGAAATGTGGTGTAACCAGAAGGAGGTGGCAAACATTGCCATGGAACAAATTAAAACAGTGGACTGATGATATGTGAACTATGGGAGGTCATCTGAGCAAATCTACGAGTACATTGTCAGGGCAACATTTGTTCTAGTTGGGTAAAGCAGGAAAATGATAAAAAAAAATAAAAAGGTATGTTGGAGAACAGTTGGCGCGCTGGAGAGCGAGATAACTTTTATTTTGTACAGTTACTTTATGTTTTATTGTTTCCATTCGGTCCCTTTACTCGCAATACAACAACGAACTCATCACTTTGCCATTTCTACTCTAAAGTAAAGTCGCGACAATCTAAAGGGTTAATGCCACTTTCCAAAAATGGTCTTAAAAATGAATTTCCCACTTCCCGGACTGAATGGTGGAGGTCTCCTCTTTTTTCCCTGTGCTAGGAGAGGGGTCCCCCCTGATGATCATGAGGGCTGAACAAATAAAGACCTGGGGGTAAATGTATCAAGCTGGGAGTTCTGATTGGTTGCTATAGGCAACATCTCCACTTTTCAAACCCGCCAGAAAACTCTCAGGTTGATACATTCACCCCCTGATCTGCAGAGTAGGTGCTAGAGGGTGTAACCTCGTGCCTGCTGCCTGGCTGTGCCAACAAAGTGCCAGTGGTCACTATATACGGGTGAACGATGTAGCGGGAGACAGGAACAAAGTTACACCCATCTGGTAGCTGCTCTGCAGATCCAGTTCTTATAAGCGGAGGCACAAATAAATCTATGGTACCCCGCTCCCTGGACAAAGGTCATCGAGGTGGAACCACATGTTTCAGGTAAGAGGAGTGAAAAGTACATTATTACATTACTATCTTTAAATACAGAATTAGCTTTTAAAATCTGTATATTACATCTGTTTATTGTTACTAAAGGGTTAGGTTTGCTGAGGATTGTGCTGAAACCCACGCTCAAGTGGTAACTACAAAAGAAATCTAGTTACTAAGAGATGTGCAGCACGACTTAAAGGGAAGGCATGGCCTGAAAATGTTCTTCTATGTCTATGGATATACAGTATATTACACAATCTAATAACTTTACCCAATTGTGTCATTCGTAAAGTATTTCTCTAAGGCCCTGTAAGTGGGGGAAGTTGCTTTATGAATTATGGGCAGCATTTTGCAGGTGGAAAACTGATAACATAGTGATTAACGCAAGAGTACTGTTCACTAGATATGTACGGACTGATGGACCTGCGGCACCACAGATCGGACAGAAACGGTCTCTTGTTGTGTTGGTTAAGCAGAGTATGTATGATAGGGACTGTGTATAACTTGTCAGTGCTTAATAGTGAACGCTTGGTGCTTACACAGCACAGTTCCATATATTCTGTCATACCCTCACACCGTCTCATCCATAATTGCAAAATGAACACTATCCTCAATAGGGATTATCTCCTATGTGGATAACGATCAATGTCAAACCTATTTAAATGAACAGTCAACCATTCAGGACATTTTCTGTTTATAATCAAATATAATAACCCTGTAGGGTATTCTGCGAACTTCCTCGATATCTTCAACCAATGGTTGGCTGCACTCTATTAGACAGTATCCAACAGTACTCGAATTTGTTTAAATGAAGGCCGTTCCCTATTCTTAAGGCACGCATAGTACGTAAAGGTGACCACATGCATGCCCATCTGCAAACAGGTTTGAAACCTATTCAAGCAGAAAACACAATGGTTCACTTAACCGCTAGGCTACGCTGCCTCTCCAGGGTTATTAACAGGAAGTGTGGGGTGCACTGGAAAAAAATATCCTCCAAGTGATCAAATCCTTCTCTCAAATAGTTTCATTTTTGATAAGCCCTGAAACGTTTACGTACATAATCGTGGATCTTGTTAGTTTTTTAATTTAGTGGCAACAACTTATATTTGAAGTTTTGTTGTCCTTTATAACAATTAGCCTGAGAAGTTCTAATACATAATCACGAAAATTAAGTGTTGACAATAAGACACATTCTATACAATTTCCTCACCTTCTCCAGCACCTTCATAATTCTTGTGCCCACCTCCTCGAGGGACTGTGGTGGGTACTTGTCTTTGCCAAGGTTCTGTAATACCTGGGGGAGAGGATACAGAGTTACACCGGTCTCTCTGGAGAAACCCTGCAGGTTTGTGACACCTTATAGCACCTACCTCTTTTAGCTGGCTCTCTCCAGTGTAGTGTATGGCAGCTCGGTTGGCTATGCCGTAGAGGTGGTCAAGAGTATGCATGCTGGCTGGTAGGTTGGCATTGCAGAGAGGCTCGGCCCCGGGTTCCTGGAACTGCGTGGCAAAGTCCACGTGCTCTGTAATACTAACAGGGACAGACTGTGAGAAGGGGGTATGTTCCATAGAGATCTATTAAATAGTTTACCCGGTAACTTTTGATAAGATATATGGACATATAGTCTATACTTACTCTATATTTTTAGCAGACACTGCCAACCAAGTACTGGCCACTGTGGACAGCTCAACCCGGCGTAATTTCAGGCAATCGTCCGGACTCGGCCATCCAAGGCTACGGTAATCAGGCCGTCTCCCTGCACAAGAGCCGTGAAAATCAAATATAGCGGGATAATAAAGCGCTTCTCAGAGTCTGTGCGCGCCTTCCTTTAGCCTGTAGTCCCCCTACAGGCATCAAGACACTGCCCCCCTCTTCATTGATATCATCATACATAGACGGGTTAAACGAAGACAAACAAACTTCCAGGCACAAAAATGTAGAATTGAGCTATAATTAAAATGCAATATACTATATTACACTATAATTTGATCAATGGGTCTGTGGAAAATACCAAATACAACTCTTCCTACAGATGTCCCTGTACCACCTCCTAGAGGGAGAAATTCAGTCCCCCACGTTGTACAGCTGAGTGCCCCCGAAATGCACTCAGTGGGATTGTAACATTACAAATACAGAGGTGAGCAGGAAAACCCGTAATGTTCGGATACCGTAGTACCCAGAGATGATCGCAACCCGACATCACGGTGATGTCCGTGGGCTCATTGAAGGGAATTCATGCGGTCATCTTATGTCCAAATTTAATATAAAGTATAACATATGTGTTGACGTGCCCCCTGCTGTAATTTAATAAGGATATTAGAAGTCATAGAGGACTACTGTGAGCATATAAAAACAAAGCTGTAGGTCTAGTGCTTTTATACACATCACAGGAGTCCGAAGTGACACATAACATTCATAATAATCTACTGTAAAATATAAAAGGGGGGCTTACTTATAAGACCCAAGTTTTCATAATGAAAGGTGAAGTGATGACATCACAACTCATCGTTCGCAGATATATTATTACAGACGGTTATACATATATTACCATCACTTGTGTACACTACAACAAAGAGAACCCTGACTTATGAGTAGGGTGGATACTCCTCTTACTAAGGCCGCCAGACACACACTACGGGTCAGAGTGATAGACTAGACTGCGGTGTGTACACTACAACACAGAGAACCCTGACTTATGAGTAGGGTGGATACTCCTCTTACAAAGGCCGCCAGACACACACTACGATTCGCAGAGTGATTAACCAGACTGCGGGGTGTACCTTCAGGATCAGGTGAGGGTATTTTTGGCCCGCTGATTTCAAGGGCAGCTTGAAAGTCCTCATTATCCCCATCAATGACATCTTCTCCGAACGCATTGGATAGGTCTGCCACGCTATCTGGTTTTGGCTTCTTCAGACGTTTTACCTGAAACGTAATCTGTAAAGGAGGGTGGGTGGGAGGACGAGGACACATTACTGGGTGAGTGGAGGTGAAACAAAAACATTTAAAAAAAACAGAAATGTTTAAACAAAATAAAAATCTCTTTCTAGTAATTTATTAAAAAATTTACCCATTCAGCCTCATCATCATCGTTACAGTCTCCAAAGCAGGACCCCGACTGACCATCCTGGGCCCCCTTCTTTAGCACTCGGATTCCTTGGAGGTCCATACGTCGACCTTTCAGCTCCAGAGCACCCTCGAAGGCTTCAAGGGGCCAGGAGTTCTCAAACTCATCCACAAGAGCCAGCATCTCCTCCGATATTGGAGACTCCGCAGCAGATTCCTCTGAGCTATTGGTTTCGGCCAAGACGACATCTTGGTGAGGGGGCAAAGGAGTGCCATGAGAAACACAAAGGGTGACCCAAATATATCCCATCAACGACTCCATACAATGTCAATGTATCAAGGAGAGCTGCAGGCTTTAGAACATATTAAACGGAACACTAACACTAAATCGTAAGTTGACTTGTACAGTACAAAAGTAGTAGACAGCTACGTATCAATATACATATGTGTCTACGCATCAAAGGCTCAGAATCTTAGGATAACATAAGATATTTGAGATAAGAATATGACCACATGGGGGGTATTCAATTGTTGCCGTTAACACGCTAAAACAAAAAAAAACGAGCGCTCTAAAAATATTAGCGCTAATACGGTAATTACTCGCTAAATTTCATCTCGCAGCTCCCCGAGCTGCGAGATGAAATTCAGCGAGTAAACTACCGTATTAACGGTATTTACGCGCATATTACCGTATTAACGCTAATATTTTTAGAGCGCTCGTTTTTTTTTGTTTTAGTGCGTTAAAAGCAACAATTGAATACCCCCCATAATGTCATTAACATTAAATTTACCTGAAAGCTGTGAATATTTTTACTGCCTTAGGAGTCTAAACAAGGCCCAGTCATTATACGGTATGTAGGCACCGTCATTGGTCCCATTAATTCGGATAAATACTTACTCTCAACATGCAGTGAGGAACCAGTTCTAGACTCTGTGACCTCCTCAGGGGTACTTTGGTCCTCGGGTTTGGAGTAACTATGGAAGTATGTCTGTGAGCTGTGGCCGCCTTCGCTGATGCTTGAGTGACAATGGCCTGAAAAGACGAGGCAAGAGACTGCTAAGTTCTAACATTATTAATATGCCAAGGAAATAAATGTTTTACGTACTGCGACATTGCTAAGAGTTCAGTAGAAAAGCGTCCTCTATCACATAGCCACCCATAAACAACACTCCTACCTTCATCCACTCAAGCCCACCGGCTTGAGTCCTTGGTAGCTGCCTCTTCTGTAGAGTACTAACACAACCTACTGAGTACTTATAAGAAGCTACTAACTTCTTGCTGCTGGGTGATGTAATCGAACAGCCCTCCTGAAGGCCCGAACAGGACACGTTTGCTGTATAGAAGAGGCAGCTCTTAGCCCCACAAAGGGGCAAAGAAATCAAGGCAGACTGAATATTCTGCTTCCAAGTGGTGGTGTACTATAAGGGTTGTAGTTGAGCCTCAAGGACCATCTTGGCCACCATAAACCTTACTGGTTAGCCAATGTTCTGCCCCCTTTCAAACTAACGATCGGTTAACACAATAAACTGGAAACTATAGGTAGAGTTTATTGTCATTTTGTTTTTATTCATGTACAGGGCTATGAAAGGTCTTGGTTTTTATAAATAAATGGCAAACACTAAGACAAAAATCATTCCTCCCACAAACTTAATTCTAAGCATATGTAGAAAGGAGCGATAACCGCAATATTACGTTACCAACAGAGCATAAATAGAACACAACCAAAAAGCTGCAATAGAATGGACAATGAAACTACAAAAAAAACAAAAAAAACCTTGACCTTATGAATGAATTTCTTTTGAACAAAAGCATTATGAAGAGTTTTTTTCTTTTATCCTGCGAGTGATAGTTTTCTGCCAACTATGCCTAGGTGCTTGGTCTATGTCCTTTTCATACCCATTTTTGACTTTTATCTAGAAGTCTGACCTAAAGGGCCTCGCTAGCCCGGGGCTGAACAATTCCAGAAAGGAAGTCTGGAGTGGACAGAACGAAAATACTTTCTCCAAAAACAGATTTATCTCAAACATCAAAATGTTTACAGCTTTGTGAATCTTATTTGCAGATCCTAGTAAACAATTTGCATTTTAAATTTAGAGGCCCTTTAAGTTGATCTGGTGCCATCATTCCTCCCATTCAAACAGCAGCACCTTGTACTATGACTAAAGTTTTCGACAGTAGCGTACAGGTCAGATATCTGAGTCAGGAAAGGCGCCAGCTAGTTTAGCAAGAGGCACGAAAAAGAAAGCTGGAAGTTCGTCAATAGAGAGAGACAACGTGCTCACAGGTCTTGTTGTGACGCTCCGCGGTACGTACGGCACCAGTCACTCAGATGACTAAAGCACTCTTGACAAGCAACTGAAAGCCAAGAGGTAATTATGTGCCCTTAAATGACTCAGTGCTCAATTACAGCCGTATACTACAGTGCATGTGACCAGCATTATCCCAAACACCATCAGCAACTGTGCTACGTCAAAACAGAAACAGCCTCTTCTCGCTCTACGCAATATGGAAAAACACACCTCACGGGCAACAGGACTGAGAAAAACAGACTATTCACTGAAACGGGCAAATCAACCCAACTCTGATGCACAAATTACTTAATTTTCCACATCTTACAATTTCTTTTTAGCACTTATGTCAATAAGCAAAATGACACAGTCCACACACTACAGCGCGACTCACACCCACATATATAATTTCAGCAGCATAATTAGCCACGTTTGGCAGCAGAGAGAGCTGGTGACACAAGATTACGTATAGGATTGCTTAGGGGTTAAAGTTACCAGACCTAAACAACCAGAGAAAGCCACACAAAATACATCTTGCATGGTTTCACCGGATGCATTTAAACTGCACATACTATCACATATCCCCCGCTGTATAGAGCTTTAATATGTGCATTGACTAATCTGGTGATCTGGTAAACACAGTAGGGATAGAGATGTGCAAGATAATTATTCAATGTTTACGTTTCTCCAAACGCCAGTGTTTCGCTATTGACGAAGTTGAGCTGATGAAAGTTTAGGAACAAAATTCTTTATTACAATTTCCTTTCTGAAGAACAAATAGCATGAAGATTAAATTAAAACATAAAATCTATCTTTATGAAATAAAACTTTATAAAACCTTTAAAAATCTTTTTTTTTTTTTTTTAATGAGCCAGCAATAAAAGACTTTGGAGCGGAATTGAAAATCAAACTATTGGTCCAACATCATGAATGGTCTCCAAAACCAAACCGAGGGGGGCGGAACCCGAAGTCCGTACGGGTCATGTGACCACCACAAGAATTTCCGTTTAACGTATTCATTGGCGATATTACTTGTGGTTTACAAGGGAAGTTTTTGGGTTTTTTTTAGATTATGTGGACCTCTAGGCTAATTTTTTTTCAATCAAATTCAGTGTCTGCATACAGTATATTTTTTTTGGTTTATTTAGATGTTGTGACTGTCATAGTTTTATGTTTTGTTACCTTTTGACACAGGTAAACTACTGCAACACCTGAAATAACCCGACATGATTAAAAAACGCCCAATACTAGTCACACAACCATAGATGCGATCATTTCTTAGAGAATAAAGCAAACAGTCTTCTAGCCAGCAAACATCGTCCACTTAAAGGACCACATTTAGTGCGACTTAGATTAAAACGTACGTGAGAAATTTTTTTGATGTAACCAAATGTAAAAGCAACAAGCTCCAACTTAGGTCGCCGATGGCGCCCGACAAAACCGAATGGTCAGATAACCAACTTGGTGACTTTAACCGTCATGCTTAATTCTACTGGTCGTTAGCTGATCCCAACGAAGGACATATGGACAACTAGACTTGGGACTATTGAAGACGCAAGTGTGTGGATAGCTTATGACAGCGGAGAGCAACAGGTGACCACTGAGCCATCACCTGGAAACCACTTATCAGAACGGGGTCAGCTGACTTCCGAGTCATGTGACCTTCTCTGCACAGTGCATGGAGTTCACATGACATACTTGGTGGAGGAGGGAGCGCGCTGTGCACTCCATCTATCCTCTATGCAGCCCTTCACCTCTTTTATGTTGCCCCTCACTGGCTTAAGATATCAGTGTAACTTAAAGGATAATGCCGCTAAACCCCCACCCTTTTTTTTTCACCACCCTATTTAAAGAATTGGTGGGTTTCCATGTCAGCACCGCCCCCAGTTTGGAAGACTTCACCCCGGCCAGCACCGTTGTGGCTTCAGTTCCAGCACGGACAACTGAAAGGAATTGCAAACCTAAAAAGCAGCACTGCGTCAGTTACCAACATAGACGCGGATTGTGCGGAGACGCGGCACTGTGTAACAAGCAACGGTGTTAATGTTGACAGCTAGGAGCAGTTAAAATCCAAGTGGCGCTGCGTTCGTTTCCAAGGAAGAAATTATTCTAGCACTATTGGGGACGAGTCCCCAGGCAGCTTTCGCTGAATGGGGGATTGTTAGTTAAAAGTAAATTGTTCGCTGCAATAGCCATAAAAGAGCAAGTAAAGGTAATATTTGTCATTAACATATATTATAGACTGTGTAATACAGAGTGGAATAACATACATGACATAACAGGACTGTTTACAAATAAATATGTCCAACGCTCTCTTTTACTAATCTTCAAAGGTTACCATATCTGGAGGGAGGAGTTTCTCTAACAGGGCAGTTTGGCAGTCTTGCATTGCAGGAATAAACTGTGCATCGTGGTTTACGCATACACAGGGGCGGGGCCTGTGATGTCACAGTAGCTCAAATGACTGCATTCCCAGCTTTTTTAACCTGAATCAGCTCCCAACAGAACACTGTTCTAAATAAGTGAGAGTAATTGCACCTGTAACGGAGCGGACAGGCAATATTTAGCTGTTCAACATAGCTGTGGTATCAGGTTAACACTAAACCATTGATTTTACCATAACGGTTCATATCTGAAAGTTTTAAGGTGTAAAACTCCTTCGGCAGACCTAAGCGAAAACAAACCATATATCATTTTACAGAGATATTTAAATATGGGTGCCTATTTTAACCTCAAATGTTTTGTAACATCAATTGGAAAATATTTCAGAGGCTGTTTTTTTTTTTGGTTTTTTTTTAATGCTGTTAAGTTAAGAGAAAAAAAATATGTTTTTTATTTGTACATTAGTCACCTTATTGCATCTAGGAAAGAATTATGGGAAAATCTGCACATTTATCAATCACATCAACGTCACAGCTGAACGGCGCTGGAATCGTTCAGCTTCTGATGAGCTGAATAATAAATTGTGAATTAAAAGAGCCTTTTGATCTGATGCCATTAAATCAACTCCGCGCGAGGAGAGAGAGAGAGAGAGAGAGAGAATCGTCACTTACAAACTAGTTCAGCACAGCGAAGCCTTCATTCCCCCATTAAAGACAATCTGTTTTACACTTATTTGAAATAACCAGCATCACGCAACGAAGCAATAATGTGTAATTCATGAGAGAGCTGACGTGCAATTTCTACTCTCATCTTTAAAGCTAAAATTAGCCCATTAGTTGGTATCAAGCAAATTCAAACTTTTAAGGCACCAAAGCTTTTTTTTTCATGACAAAATTACATGTCTTTCACCATCGCCCAATAAATTTCACTAGGACAACTTTTTCCTTTATGACGTTTTGAAAATGTTCAAAATTCTTTACCTTGTATTTAATTCAACCTGGTATATCCTTGCCTGAGGTCACACCTGCTCGAAGGTGATTTCAGAAGATTAAAAACAATTTATCACGTTAGCTCAAAATATTTTTGTGGGTAACGTGGGACAGCCTGCACTACACCTGCTTGAGCAAGCGCAATATTTTTGGGTTCTGAAAATCTGTGGAAGGGTGAATGAAAGTTGTCCAACCAGCCGACCTCTTCAGTGTATCACTCTTATTAATAAGACACTACGAAATTCTACGTTACTGTATCTAGATAAGGAATGCCCCCGTAGGTAACGATCTTTGGACCGCCGCCAAACCGGTGCCCGGATGTCTGTCGGATTACACTGTGGCCCTTATATACTGCTAGCTGTCTGTGTATGTATGGTCCTATAGCCCTCAAATTAAACACATGCCACCGTTTTATTGTTAGAAAAGCAGAAATGACATCATTAAAACAACACAAAACAATATAAAGGAAACAAGATACCACAGAAGATTGCTACTGTACCAGGAAGGTAAATCTGCAGAAGGGAATTTAAGGTTACAAAATAAATAAGTATGAAAAATTTGGGAGTGTTGGCACGTTTACAATGGCTTTCTAGAATGGTGCATTCTATATTCTCGTGGAATTTGTTTTACCCACTCAGTAGACTAAAATTAACGTTAGAAACCTGAAAAACGCATAACACAAGTATTCGCTGTTTCACAGGCAGCAAAGAAAATACTTCTGGAAACGGGAAGACACTAAGGGGTATATTTACTAAACTGCGGGTTTGAAAAAGTGGAGATGTTGCCTATAGCAACCAATCAGATTCTAGCTGTCATTTTGTAGATTGTACTAAATAAATGACAGCTAGAATCTGATTGGTTGCTATAGGCAACATCTACACTTTTCCAAACCCGCAGTTTAGGTAAATCTAGCCCCAAGTGAAAAAGAAAAATATGTTTTTATAATAAATGAGAAACAAACACCCCCCCCCCCCTTCAACCTATATATGGTGGCCAAAAGGCTGAATGTGATGCTGTGTGAACGTAATAAACCTTTAAACCTTCCAATAGCAGATAACTGTTTACTGACATGAAGGAGATGAGGTACGGAGAGTAAATCAGAGTGCGCAATTTATCACGATGGTGGCCGTTGTTCGCAGTAGAATGGCGCAGCGTTTTGTACACGAGTCTCAAGATTTCATGGAAACAATTAAAGCCGGAAATCCAGGAGCACTCGTGGCCCACATAGAGCGGAAGCAGCCATTTTGTTGTCTGAAGCGAGTCACGAGACCACAGTCAATACATTCACTAGGAACCAGCGACATAATGACTAACTTTATTGAGGCACTAGTCCTACTTTAAATGAAATGCTATAATCCTGAATATTGGTTCGGCTCACAAAATGGCTGCCTGCACCGCCCTGAAGACAATAAAATGGCTGCCTCCACTGTGTCTGAGTGAACTTTTTATCAGAAGTAAATCTCACATAAAAAGACGCAATTAATCTTGGAGCTGCGATACCGTCAGATTTTAACGGCTGCTACAAGATCGCCAGAAAATGAAGGACCACTGGTATTTTATTTTAATAAAACCACTGCCATCTTTAAAACATGGCTGCCTATTGTACCGACGAATTAAGAGAAAAAAGAAAAAGAAAAGAGAATGAACTAGGACTATGAAAGACATATACTTCAGTCTGTGTCCTCAGGTGCCCCCTGGGGTTTACAGTCTTACTAAACCTTTACTAGTACCCCGGCCTGTCACACGTTTGGCTGAATACTGATCCGACTATCCATTTCTAACGCACCAAGGTGAGCGTGCATGCGGGGGGCAGGGATACTGCATACGACTTACATCTCGCAACACAAAGGCAGCTGGGCTAAAAATAGCCTGCTCAATAATTAATGGGGTTCTGCTTATTTTATACAAAATGACTGCAACTCCCCCATGTGCCGTTCCTCTCCTATCCCCCCTTCTGTCACAGGCTGGGGGCTCAATCTGTGACGTGAGAGCCAGGAGTGACTTCCCCTCCGCTCTCTGGGCCCAAACACTGAGCTAAATTTAACTCTCCAACCCCGTGTGCAGATAAGAGAGACTAGAAAATGTGATTACTGATGCCTCTCACGCAGGGTGTTTGGCTGCTACATATAGAGGCAGGGCCGTGCCTGGAATACTAATGATGGCCTGAGATAGCTTGGCTTCCAGCGGAGAACACGAGCCAGACAGCGAGGGGGAAGAGGATGAACAGTGCAGTGCAGGCAGAAGAGTATACTCTGTATAGAGTAGGCAACCTGCGGCAGCTGCTGTAGAACTACAAGTCCCAGCGTGGCAAAGGCTGCAACTTGTAGTTCCAGATGGAGAATCACATTTTGCATAATTATCTAAAAAAAAAATATCTGCAGATACACATATAATGGAGTTTGGTTCAGAGTTTGGTTTGAATGTCCTTCGCCTCAGCCGGCCTCCAATGTGTCGATCCGGCGCTGCTCTGCTCTAAGCTCTAAAGGGCGCGGTTACCTTCACGTTATCAATGCCCCCCCCGAACTTACCATCCATCACTTAATGGTGACAAAAACATTTATTTTTTTCCCTGCATCCGTCTCTGTGTCTCCTGTAACAAGTGTGTTTTGAATATTTTATGCTAAATGCATTTTTGGGACCATTCGGAGGGGGCTAGGCTTTGACAATTTTACAAATGGTTGGAACAATTGTCTCTGCTCATTGCAAACTGCAAGCTGTCTAAAGCAACAGGTGCCAACACTAAAGGTTAAGGCACTAAAGCACCATTGTTCGTCTGTACTCCGACAAGCTGATCCTGACGTAGCTATGTCTAGGTGGTCTTGGCTAAGAAAACTGTGCTCCAAGATCAATGGGTGTGTATAGTGCAAAGCTGGGGAAATGCATTAAAACTAGATACCGTCAGTAGTAAAAAATGCTTACTCTGTGACAAGTTTGGTCAACGTATCAGATTAAAATGACCCGTACCTACCCATTTTACTGCGCTCAAAGATGTTAACAGAAACAGTGGACTTGTGAGGAGACCATGTCCCCCTGATGACTGCGTACTGCCCACTTTCCTGGCCCTGAAGGCTGCAATCTGTAGCTACCACCTGCTAGATAAGGACTGATAATGATCTGCATGGTCTGAAGGGGGGGGTGGGGGGGCTGTGGAATTGTACGTAATGGAACACTCCAGGTTGGAGACCATTGTTCTTACAAACCCACATGCAGTACCACATGGCCAAGCATGGTTTGGTCGGAAGGGGAGAAATTAGCTGTAGAAATGAGCAAATCTTATCAGTGAAGGTTGACAACACCAAAAAGAAGACTTGAGCCTGTAAGTAACCCAACCATAGGCCTTCAGAGTTTTGTGCATCGGCTCAGGATGTTGACACACTACTTCCCGGAAATTGACCATCACTGGAATTTTGTCTATATACACAATGATTATGAACTCTGGACACTGCAAGAGAACTTCCATAGAGGCCATGACCTTGGAGAAGATCAGCTGCACAGAGGACAAACCACAGCTAGTACCTGAAATCGAAAGTGGGTCCCATGGAAGGTGAAAACGGAGGAAGCACAGATGGATCCTCCAAGATATGGAGATGGTCGTCCTTGATGTCCAAGGGCACAAGAAAGTCCATCTCTCTTGTGGCCTGGATCACTGGTCAACACTACTCCAAGTCACGGTCACTCTGAGGCGCCAGAAAGAAATTGGAATAGAATCCTGACCCTCTGGGACCAGGTAGATGAGTGCTGCATTTAAAAAACCCAAGACAGTGCTGCAAAAGCCCTTTTTGCAAACCTGGTCATAAGAAAACTAAGAAAGGAATAATCGGGTTTGAGGGCTGGGTGCGACGTGCAGCCGTTTTTATGGTGCAGTGCCGGTTCTGTAAAACAAAACCAGAAAACCAAAATTAAATGGTCGCAAAGGGATGTACGCGTGGGAGGACCAATCACAAGTTCCCGGAGCATTAGCTCGGGAAAGGAGCCGCCTAGGTGGTAATGCAGCTTCAACAGTAACAAAACAAACAAAATGCAGGAGAATGATGTTGACCTTTTTGGTACCAGCTACACAGATGCTGTAACAGTTCCATTAAATTAATAAAATGGTTTGAGAACCAGATTCCAAAAGGCTTGAGCACTTCTAATGGGTTGGGACTTTGAACATTAGTCTCAAGACTTTTCCCACAGAGATGAGAGGAGCAGTTGTGGTGGAAACAGACTTGTGTCAAATTATTGTGTGAAAGGATGAAACTCTTTCCATCCGTGGTTTCCTTGATTATCTTTTTCAGCTTCGTCCCAAATAGGGCCTCTTTCCTGATCATATTAGGACAGACAGGGAGTTTCTTCTATAGATTTATTGTCTGTTGACCAACCGCATCCTCTTGGAGTTTCATGATCGGAATATTGACTACTGGAAAAGTTCCCACATCTCCAGGTCACCATGGGAGAAGGTGCGAAAGGCTACAAGGCACTAAAATGCCAAGGTTTGTCCATTCCCTTAACACTAATCAGTTAAAAAGCTGGTTTGGGGGAAAGATTGGTGGGTCTGTCTCCTAAAAATGGAACACATAGTGGCTCTACTCACTGGATTCTGGAATATTCAGAAAAACTCTTTAACAAGTGGTCAACAGCATCAAAGACAGATTTGTCTGATTCCAACCGAGTGACCCAATTGTCTTAGTCTGCATCCTCATCCTTGGTTTCACCTTCCTCCTTGCCCAAGGAAGGGTCCACTACATATTCATCCAAAACACTCCAACTGGAGTCCAATTAATCTGGAGAGAGAATGCTTGCCCTTAAAAGAATTTGAGGACTTTGATCAATAAAGGCAATACTTACCTGCTATCAAATTATATTAATGTCTGTCTTCTCCCAGCTTTACTGATGAGAATTAGACCTTAAAATGAAGTAGAGGAAGGAAAGGGAAGGAGACGAATCTAAAGAAGGACTGTTCAATGTGTAACTTTTGAGCATACATTCAAGTTCAAAAGGAGGGATTGGTGCCATATTCCACATTAAAAATAACTATGCAGAATGGACAGCACGTTGTTCCATAAATGTCCGTATTAAAGAAAACGCCAATAAATTGCTCCATAGATGGTACTATGTTCCTTCTAGGCTCCACACTATATATCCTCAAACAAGCCCAACATGCTGGAGAAACTGTGGCCACATCGGTACTTTCATGCACACTTGGTGGGACTGCCCCAGGCTACGCCTGTTCTGGATAGAGGTTCTCACACTAGCAGCAGCTGTTCTTGACACTCCCGTACCCTCCGATCCTAAGCATGTGTTATTGCCCCTACCTCTTACAGACCTCCCAACACACACACTCATAAGCTTCTCCGGCACATAATCAGTGCAGCTACCTGTCAAATTGCTGCCTACTGGAAGAATCCTATACCCCCAACTCTCCAAATGGTATGTGGTCGGGTCTGGCAAACCTATCAGATGGAACATATCACCAGTGTGCTCAGGGGCTCCTCCGTGTCCTTTAACAAAGTTTGGTCTCCCTGGGCTTCATTTTGTAATCAACCCCTGCTTCAATTCTAGTTGAATCCGACTCATTTCTGGAAACACCAGATTAGACTGCTCTCTCCTGCTGAAAGCGTGAATTCCTTCTCCCTTCCCCCAGTCCTCCCAACCTGTTTCCCCCCCCCCCCCCCCATCTTACCTTGTACCAGTCCCGCCCCCCCCCCTCTACTATTTCTTTTCCCACTTTGTTTATACAACTCAAAATAAAATAACATCTTCATGGTACCATATTGACATGAAGCTGAGTTTACACTGTAAAGGCACTGTGAGAGAATGTCATATATATATTGTTCAATTTATATGTGCATATATTATCTCACTAATGTACCTTTCAAGAATTTTACTATTCTGTAATATTGTTCAAGATAAGATGTTACTAATAAAACGTATTTAAAAAAAAAAATTAAAAAAATAACTATGCAAACTACAGTGCACCAACACACACAATGCAGGTTTGATGGGTAATCAGATAAGACCCATTTAAAAAATCTACCATGAGTTTGGGCTCAAAACTATGGATCCTAAACTCTGTCAGATGGGGAACATTCAAAGGTTAATGAGGTCTGGCAGAAAGTTTGGCTAGATGATGGTCATTCTCTCACCAGGTGTGCAGCCTTTACCCGACAGCACCAGTTGTGTTTACATATGATACACCCATACAGTACACGTGTTGCCAACAGGACACAGACACGGCCTGTCATCTGCTTACGTGTGACTGGGATTTAACGACTGCAAATTTTGCTTTGTGATTGACAATTTTTGCTGCTATTTGTAAAATTAATTTAGCAGATAATGGACGAACAGAAGTATATTAGGCCACTGGAATACAGAGCTTTATGCTAATACAGTAAAGCCACAATCCTCACTGTAATCCAGCAACAGCTCAACGTTTTAGAACTTTATATCTCAGTATATATAAAATGTAAAACAAAGGTTATCCACACTGTGGCGGCTGCTGTTGAAATACCACTCCCAGCATGATCACCTTACTCTTACTGGTGGCAGAGTCCACCAGTAAGAGCTTTTCATAATAACCAACATGTGAAGACTGAAAGCAAATTGGTTCATATCGCTAACTTTGTTACATAAAGACTTTTTTGAAAACTTCGGTGAAAGGAAGACTTATGAAATTCTTTGTGTCTTTTAGTGTGTTTAACATCAGAATCATCATCATTTCTATAGCGCCAGCAGATTCCGTAGCGCTTTACAATTGGGAACAAACAGTAATAAAACAATACTGGGTAATACATACAGACAGAGAGGTAAGAGGGCCCTGCGCACAGCTTACAATCTATAGGACAATGGGAGTTTGATACATGAGGGGTAAGTGCTACATATTGCTCCAGACAAAATTCAAAGAAAAAAGTGCTTAGTGGGCTGTATGATCAGTCACACAGTAATGTTGGTCAGACTTGTTGTCTTGTGTTAGCAGTGTAGAGGGTGGTAATAGGGTAACCTAGAGAGATTCAGAGGATGGTAGAGGAATATTATAAGCTTGTCTGAAGAGGTAGGTTTTCAGAGAACTCTTGAAGGTTTGAAGACTAGAGGATAATCTTACTGTGCGTGAGAGGGAAATCCACAAAGTGGGTGCAGCCCGAAAAAAGTCCTGTAACCGAGAGTGGGAGGATGTGATGAGAGAGGAAGAGAGACGCAGATCTTGTGCAGAATGGAGATGTCGATTTGGGAGAAACAAGTGATTATGTTGGTGCAATTTTGTTGATGGCCTTGCATGTTAGGAGAAGAATTTGATATTGGATTCTTTGTAAAACAGGCAGCCAATGTAGAGACTGACAGAGCGGCTCAGCAGAGGAAGAACGGTTTACAAGGAAAATCAGTCTAGCTGCTGCGTGCAAAATAGATTGTAGGTGCTTGAGTCTGATTTTGGGAAGACCAGTAAGGAGGGAATTGCAATAGTCGATGCGGGAGATGATGAGTGCATGAATTAATGTTTTGCGGTGTCTTGTGTGAGATATGTGTGTATTCTGGAAATGTTTTTTAGATGTATGTAACATGATTTAGATATAGAGTCGATGTGGGGAACAAAGGATAGTAGTGAGTCAAGGATTACACCTAGACAGTGAGCTTGTGGGGTGGGATTTATGGTCGTGTTGTCAACAGAAATATAAATGTCAGGCAGGAAACTTCTATTGTTGGGTGGGAATATTATTCATTTTATTTTTGAAAGATTGAGTTTGATTTGGTGAGAAGACATCCAAGATGAAATGGCAGAAAGATCGTCAGTAACGCGAGACAACAGAGGTTGTGAGAGATCAGGAGAGGATAGATAAATTTATGTATCATCCGCATAGGAATGATACTGAAATCCAAAAGGAACTTCTTAGTTTTCCAAGAGGAGTGAAGCATGCAACTTCGCAAATTTTTACTGACCTGTAATCCTGATCTCTGTTTCTATTTTTTTTTTTAAACAATCTAATGTGTGACCATATGGGCCAGTCAGCACCCCTTATACCAGATGCCAAGACCATATTAGATGCTCTACCCGGGACGCAGAAACCGTATTTGTTTTTGATTATATAGAACATAAATTGCTGTGTAATAAGAGAACATCAAGCGTAGCAAAACGTTCTCTTCCCTCTATTCCTGGTGGTGAGGGTGGCATTATACAGGGGTCCTATGAGGGAGTAGAGACATTTACAATTAACTTGCTGTTTGTAGAGGTCGCAAGCGTCTCTACAAGAGCCCTGCACAGCAGTCATGTCTTACTTAATGATATGTACACTGATAGCCTGGCTCTGGATACATATATTACGGACAACACTGTCAGATAATTAAGAAGTCACAATTAATTAGGGATCCTTATGTAAGTGGAGGAAAACAAACTGGAGTAAAATATAATCAAATATTAACGAAGGATAAAAGCAACATATTAAAAAATACTAATACTCGTATTGTTCTTTCATAAATTAGTACTTATTAAATAAATATTGGACCTCTGGCACGTGATATGGATATGGCTGTAGATCTGGAGATTAGATATCAATGTTCTGGGGATATATTGGCATTCATGCCTAACCAAACAAGACATGTCCATTTATAATGTATCCCAGCACACTGGTATCTAATCTCCAGTATTAGATGCTTCTTAATGTTATCTGATACTTTATGATACCCTATGAGGCTTTGAAAAAATATATATACCATTAATTTATAAGGTTGTTTTTTTATATATATTTATTTGTATTACATGTGAAGCTTTTGAAAAGTGAATAGATTGATTGTTGATCTGTAGTACACTGTTTTTTTGCGGTTATAGATTCACTATTACATTTTTTCCCTGGTTTATTCTTAAAAGTAATGTTCAAATTATGGATAATGAAACTGTTTCAGGAAGTTGACTTTGAATTGAAAGGGAGATTTAAAATGTTGTTTTTATGTCAAAGGTTTAGTACGTTATATGGGGAATAAAATATCAACAAACCAGTTTTAACCACTTCCTTTATGCAGAAGAAGTTTTCAAGTTCAGTTTTTCTTTTTTTTTTTTTTTTTTGGGTATTAAGATAATTCCCGAAAAGTTGTGTTATTTTTGGAGTAATCTGAGGCCCCATCCTGGCTAACTTGCCGAAGATATTGAGTTCATTGTACTAAAGTGTAGATAAGTTGTGCTATTTTATATAAAACGTGTCCTTCAATTAAAACATTTTAAGGACACATCAACTCCTCCTCTTCCCCTTTCATAGAATCTCCCTCTCAAGCAACTGAAATTACAACTGCAGCTCCATGGTTACTATATTTCAACAATAACACTGCAGAAGCAAAGTATTTTCTACTCAATTCTACTCTTCTCTGGCTCCTGTGTAACTACGAAAGTTGTTTGTTTATCCCGTTGAAGGGTCAGGTGTGAAAGTGGAGCTGTAGGGTAACAAAATGGCAACCCGGGATTAGCCTGGGGGGAAATAAGGGCAAATCCACAAAACCAAAACCACTTTTTAAAGTCATGAAGCCGGAGCTGGTTATTTCTGACATATTTATTTGAACGATTCCTTAAGATTATGCATCTATAAAGCACCAAAAGACGTAAAACAAAAAAAACAAAAAATAAAATAAAAAAAAGTAAAAAAACAAAACAAAAACAAAACCAAGAAATCAAGTCCATGAGCTAAATGCAAACATCAGCGGTGGGGAGCGCAAGCTTACCGCTGCATACGGTGGTGGTGACGTTGTACAGCAGTGGATAAAGCTGCAGGCACCGGATCATCTGCAGGCTGCCCTCGCACGCTGGACATTCCCGGCTCAGGTCCAGAGCAGCTCGGAAGACTTGAAGCGCACCCGACAGGTTCTTGAGTGACAGGTAAGCGTTGCCCAGGCTCAGCAGAGTAAGAGGCTGAAAAAATATATATGTTATACAAGTTAACCAGTGCATGATACTCATGCATTCAACTCAAATCAAGCTACTTAAGGTGTTAAAAAGGTTCTTGTCATCTTCATCGCCACACACACGCCGCTAGGCTTTTATATATTAGATAATGCTAAGAATTTAGTAGATCAGTGTAGTTTATAACTCCGCCCAGCAGGTGGCGCTGCAGCTTGAGCACTCTGTCACCCGGTAGTTTTTTCCACACACACACACACTAACACAGCATGTGTGTTCATGAGGTAAAATTACCTCACGAAAATGAGTTTGAGCCCTCAACTCGTAAATTTAGCCTTTACTACCCCTCCCACGGGGGGAAGGGGGGATGATGGAAGTTAACTGACTTCACTATTATCATTTTTTTGTCAAATAATGTCAGTATACCAAATTTCAGGTCAATTGGATGAGCCCTTTTTGAGAAAATAGTTTTTTCCACACACACACTAACACACCCCGCTAGGCTTTTATATATTAGATAATGCTAAGAATTTAGTAGGTCAGTGTAGTATATAACTCCGCCCAGCAGGTGGCGCTGCAGCTTGAGCACTCTGTCACCTGGTAGTTGTTTCCCCACACACACACACACACTAACACATGCCGCTAGGCTTTTATATGTCAGATAAGGACTCAATAATAGTATAGAAATTCTTATTGCACTAGACCCCAAATATTTATTTTTAATAAAAACATTCTCTTTAAGGAAAGAGCTACCAATGACAGATATGTAAATAGCACAGAGGTAATCACAATACACCTTCCGCATTAAAACTTTCTGGTAGGGTTTGATGTGACTTGTAGTTCCCCACGGAGGGGCGCATTACAGCAATATGACGCCTGAGTTGGCACTTATAACGGCTCAGCCCCCGTCACTGCGCTGTGCACTAACGCAGGAAGTGGTGCAGTATGACGCAGGAACAAGCTGAAATACCTCTTGCTATCACTGGATTACGACCCTGGCGGACGATAGCGTGAGGGGACGAGGGGCATGAGAGGTCGGTGGTCTAAGAGGCATGGGCCGCTGCATGCCCACATATGCTCTAATACATTATTACATAAATATATACAGAATAACAAAAACAGATTGAAAGTAAAACCAAGCCCATTGTAATGCTTTTCTTCCATCACGTCTTAAAGGGATCAAGACTTCAAAAAAATGCTGCCAAAGAACTGAGAGGTCTTCAATTCAGTGCACAAACTAGGACATATTTTTGCATAATTTTTCCACTATTGACTCCACACATCCTCCAGGGTAGTGGGACTAAAAGCCCCCTCTCCTCTATACACCTCCTGATCCTCCTCGCTTCCTGTTGTCCGGTCTATGGGTTTGCTTTATTTATTTAATAAATTTATTCTTAGCGCTCGACAGATTCCGCTAAGGGGCAGCATCAGCTGTCCCCCCGAAAGGGACAGTTCCAGATATCCACAGGAGCGTGGCCGAGAGTGTAACGGAGGTAATTATTTGCAGGATTCAGATCCCCTGCTGTCTACTTACAAATTTGCAGTCCAGGCCACGCTCCCAATTACATCATACCACACCCTCAGTGACGTCTAATCCCCTCCTGCCAACAGGCCGTGGCTCCTGGAGGATTATTAAACATCAATAAGACTGACAGGAAGGTTTCCCGGAAGACACAAGGGAATTTTGGGATAGAGAGGGAGAGACTCAAATACAATAGATCTATTCAAGAAATACAAACAGAATATAAAACTACATTTTTGGTAGTTTGGGGCTGAGGGATTCTCAAGGACGTTTTCTGATTATATTTACCGTATTTCCCCATGTATAAGACGCACCTTAATTTTGGGGCCCAAAATGAAAAAAAAGATATATAAGTTTGTTGTCCCAGATTTACTAGAGCCTGCAATTTGTTGTCCAGGATTCACTACAGGAGCTTTAAATTTGTTGTCAGATTACAATGGTCACACATTCAGTCCCACATGAGCGCTACTGCACAGTCTTGTTGACAAGAGACAAGTCACGTAGACACGCCCCCAAGCGTCTAATGTCATCAACACTGTGCAGCTTTAATCAGACAGACAAACACCGGTAGTCATCGGCGATCATCGGAACTGTCAGTCACGTGACTGACAGCGCCGAGACTGTGGGAGGCGCCTGAAGAACCTGAAGATCCTTCTGCAAAGTACCGGGGAAACGCTGGACACACTGGAGCCGATTAGCGGGGACTCCTCACACCAGATGCCGAGTTCTTCAATAAGGTAAGTAAGCGCTTGCAGTGTATAAGACGCACCTTTTTTTTAAACCCAAGATTTGGGGAAAAAAGGTGCGTCTTATACATGGGGAAATACGGTAATCTGGGAGCAATGCTGTTATGCCAATCAACTGTCAGCCCAGATATCCAAAGCACTAAAGACACAACACAGCAACAACATAAATCAGATGTGTGCATTATAAAACAAAAAACTTCCCACAGGGATCGTGATTTAACAAAATATTTTACACAAGGATTTGTTAACAATTCGCCATCGGGTGACAACGACTCACCTCTGAGCGGTCTATGGTCATCGCTTGCAACAACAGTTTACTGGCATCCAGATGAAGTCCTTGATGCATTAGTAGGTTGGCCAGATTAAAAAACAGAACGTGCTGCTGCGAAGCCGGAGCCAGGTTCAACGCTCTGCGCAGGCAAGCCATGGCTTCGGTACAGTTACCTATGGCTCGCCAGTACAACGCTGCCTCGTTCAACACCGACCACAAAGGCCCAACTGGCTGAAAGGAAACCACCACGTTAAGCCAATTTAAAAAAGAAAATAAACTCTTATTTATCATGCATGGATTGTTTTTAATTTTTATATATGTCCATTAACACAAACAGTAAATGTATTTTTCTGCACGCAGATTAATTTCAACATAAAGCTTACAATAAAATTCCATCCACAGAAATGCAACTTAAAGTGCACTTTATCTATACACACAGTGTAGGCAGCCGTACCCTCAACTCGTGCCTCATTGATATTAGCCAATGAAGAGCCAGAATGAGCTCACTTGGTCTTTAAAGGAATTTCCCTCATTAAAATACATATTTTTAACTGCTTTCCCTTCTCTGGATTAGTACTTTGAGCTCCCCTCCAATCAGCAGCCAGCTTTTACTTACAGCTGCTGCATCAGATCTTTTATTCCCACTTTTAGTAACTACGGATTGACTACTCCTATAAGTAGAGCACCCTAAGTTTCACCAGCTCTTGTGAGATGAAGATCAGTTTATTTCCTATCACGCTGTGTCAGGTTAGTATGGGACTTACGGTGCTCCAATAGCTAAGGAGCCACAACAAGTCTACATGGGGCCTTAACCATCTCTCCATTGAAAGGTTTAAGTCGAGTTGCCAGGGCTAGATACTGGTGCCCATCCTTTCTGTATAAAAAGGTGCCTGAAATCTGCTCACAATACTTGCTTAACAAAAACAAAAAACACCCAAACAAACTAAATAACTTGGCAACTATACACAAGCAGCATTAATACATACCATACAATTGCTAAGCGTGTATGCCGTTATTACTTTTTTATTCTTTATTTTAGTTGGTCAGTCAATACAAATGAACAGTGGATAGAAAACAGTAAACAAGAGCAGGACAGATGAGAACCACGTTGAAAACTTATGACGACCATATTTCTAGGATCAAGAGAATTTTCGGAGTGGGGCAGGTAGAAGATAAGGGAGACGAGCGGGGGGAGATGTGTGACGGCAGTAGAGTAGTAAGTAGGGTCCTAGCCCTCTGGATATTATAATTAGTAAGGTGCCGCTAGGTGCTGGGTAAGTTGTGTTGTGCGGAGCTAGCGGAAAGTCTTATTACTGGGTTTCGTCTCATAGCGCATTGGTCCAGGGTGGAGTCAGGGGTCTAACGAGGATAAAGTTCTACTCTCTGACCAATGAAGGAGCCCAGAACTGATTAAACGCATGGCCTCTATCATGGCGGTAGTAGGTTATATCCTACATGGTCACTATATGCCAGGTTTGTTTCTTTAAGTTCGGAGAAGGACGGCGGCATCGATGTTTGCGTGTCCTTATGCGAATGTTCGTGCTAAGCGTACTATATATAAAATACGTAATTTGACAAAAAGGGTGAAATGGAAGCCACGACGATCCATGTCCCATCCTATTCAAATGTTTCACTAAATCTTAAATAGTTGGCGTCCCCCTCAGAGATCCTGCCCTTGTTCATGGACTGTATAATATTCAGTGTTATTATATGCTGGGCTTGCTCTACTTTTACGTCACAGTGCACAATATAAGTGCATTAGCAATATAAACAGATGAATAACATAAACATTACCAGTACATGAAGTAGAACAGCCCCTGTCCACATGAGCTGATAATCTAGTCTCAGAATGTCTCCAGATTCCATCGCTCCGCTCTGTTCCTCCCGTCTAATCTCGGTACTTGATCCATTACCGAGTACAGGACTTTTATCCCTGTCAGACTGCACCCAGACTGTGGAATTCCTGCCTCTTAGACGACAAGACATTGCCTTGGTCTCTAAACCTTCCCCAAATACTCACCCCCTTCAGGAAGGCTGATCAATATCCTGATCCACTTTCTTATGCTCCCTGGGCAATTAGACCTAATTACCAACCTCTACACGGTTCAAATAAAACTCATTTATTCTCTTTTTTATACTTAAAAGACCCACAGAACCCCAAACCAACATTGTGGGGCAGCATGGTGGCTCAGTGGTTAGCACTTCTGCCTCACAGCACTGGGGTCATGAGTTTGATTCCTGAACATGGCCTTATCTGTGTGGAGTTTGTATGTTCTCCCCGTGTTTGCGTGGGTTTCCTCCCACACTCCAAAAACATACTGGTAGGTTAATTGGCTGCTAACAAATTGACTCTAGTCTGTCTGTGTGTGTGTATGTTAGGGGATTTAGACTGCAAGTTCCAATGGGGCAAGGACTGATGTGAGTGAGTTCTCTGTGCGGAATAAGTGGCGCTATATAAATAAATGGTGAGGATGATGATTTTGGGGTGACTGGATCACCCACTCAGCACTTGCTCCCATTACTTTCTGCCTGAGCTATTTTGCAATTTATACCCATTTCCTATAGATTACCTCTTGTCTGTTTGTTACTGCTAAGTCTAATTTTATTGTTCGGGTTCTGGGTTCTGGCGATAACCCCGAGGAGAAACACCATAAGTGGCAGAGACGTTTACAGAGGAATGGATTTAAATCACGGATAGATCGAGAGACGGCGTGAATGATCTTTAGTGTAAAACGAGAGCGAGCCAGACCAAAGACAAGACTGGACACAGTGACAATTGAAATAAGTGCAGAGCAGGGGAATGATACTGACCTGAGCAAGAGAGTGATGAAGAGAAAATCTCATGTCCTCTTCTGAAATACTGAGGTTATTGATCAGGGAGAGTAAAGCCTAAACAGACAATAAAAAGATTTTACCATTTGTGCTTTGCCTTCTAAGTAACGGTGAGACAATGAGAACTGCGGTTCGCATACCCGCTGTGCGTGTCTGTCGGGCTTCAGCTGCTGTAGGTCCATCTTCCCCTCCAGTTCCACCAGCAGCCTGTGCAAGGACTCGTTCTTACGCACGTCGGGAACGGAAGTGCAGTCTGGTGTGTGCGGGTCGCTCCCGCCATCTATCTGTTTCAATACAGCCGGACTGACACTGAAAGGGGAAGGAGGACACAAATCCAAGTATTTCGGGGCTGACACACAAAAAGGCAGATTTGTACTTATTCGAGGTCTTTAAGGACCATTAAACTCTACAACGGAGATGGTCAGGAATGACCATGGAGGTAAAATACATATTCCAGTGCTAATATGGCTTTGTCACTGCAGCTGTGTTAAAAAGTAAATTATAACCGCTCCCCACCTCGCCCCTTACTCCACTACAGACAGATGAGGCTCCACAGGTGAAATTTCATATAGGTCAAAATCTGAGAATGCAGCTGTCAGAGTTACTGTGACAACACTGCTCCTGACCCTGTGTATGAATCAACCCACATAGTGCATTTGTGGACAAGTCTGCAAAACTGTCAGTCACTCTCTGCCTGCTAATATAGAGAAGACCCTCCCTCCTAACATGGAAACCTAATGCAGAGAAGTGAAAGTATTTAGTGAAGTATAAACACTCTAGTTATCACCTGATAAAAATCAGCTGAGTAATGCACAGCCCTTCAAATATAGTCATTTACTACAGTGATTTAATTGCCCTCTGTTCCAGGACACAATGCCTCCTCTGAGATTGACACCGTTCCATCTCCTCACCCATCCTACTTCTAGCTGTACATCTGCTTGGAGTATAAATTGACAACATTCTAGAGCCTTGTGGAATCCAGCTGTCACTGAGGAATGAGCAGAGTAATATGAGGATTACACAGGAGAGAGAACGAGGATATTTTACTTCCTGTTTTGAAAGAGAGCATTACTATTTGTTTGACATCTTCGTTTCCCACACAACATGTCCATTGCCTAAAGTATCTTGAGTTTCATCCTAGAAGTGTTCACTTTATGAGAGGCTAAGCATCTGAAACAATAATCTCTGTATTTTGATTCAGTTATAAAACTGTACACTGATTATTTTTTTATAAAATTTTCTACTGCTTTGTTATTAGGGGAACTAATCAAGGGGTGAAGCCGCCCAAAGAGATGATAGAGAACTTTACAAAAGGGCAATCTAGCTCCACCGTTCAGCTAAACCTTTCCTGCTGCCAGAACACATACGTATACAAAAGGCAAAAAAACCTGACTGTTCCAAAGTTGGCGCGGCTCATGTACCCCAGTTCGCTACTTTGCAAAAAATAAAATAAAATTAAAAAAAAGCAATTTTCTCCATCGACAAGCACACAAACATCCTAAAACTGTGCAGCCAGGTAACCCTCCGTTTACACTGGTTTTATTATGAAGGTTAGTAGACCAGCCCAGCCCTCTTAACCAATCCATGCCATCACCGTTATCTTATCCACACGGGTCACCCTGTGTTCACAAAACTATGATGGGGCAGCAGAGAGGATCTAGGGCAGGCTTGGCTAACCTGTGGCACTCCAGGTGTTGTGAAACTACAAGCCCCAGCATGCTTTGCCAATGTATAGCAGCTTACTGCCAGAAGGGTATGCTGGGACCTGTAGTTTCACAACACCTGGAGTGTCACAGGTTAGCCAAGCCTGATCTAGGGTGTTCTGGGCTACAGAGGAGCAACAGCCTAATGCCAGCAAGCCTCACTAAACCACCGTTTAAGTGTAAGCAGAGGGATACGCATGTATATAAGGTGCCATACTGTACCCAATCCGCAAACAGTTTCTACTTTCATGTGTGCCCGTGTGAGGGGGTCCGAGCTACAATTCGCACATCCAGGGGTCCCCTGGACTGTGGGGCAGAGATCGGCCACCACTGAGGCCTGGAGGGCTGGTGATGCTACTGGAGTGGACAGCAGTAACTGATCCTTCCTCACCCTAGTTGGCCATGGGTCCACTCGAACAACGGCTGAGGCCAGGGCAGAGGTGGGGTTTGTGGTCTCCTGCGATGGTAGCAGGTGGATGGAAGGGGGTAAACTGTCCCTTCAAATAAGGGCAGAAAGCACTATGCTCACTTCCTATGCAAAGTACTGGAAAAATAAAGGAGGAGAAGCAGAGGAATACGGATTTATAGAGACGAGGAATATTTCCTTCCCAGACGTAAAACATATCCCAACGTATGTGCTAAACGAGATATACAGTATATTGGTGGACCAGTATATAATCTGCAGAGACTCACCTCAGACCGGACTGCACAAGAGGTAGGTGGTATGTGGGAAGCTCTTCAGCGGGAGGAACCTTGGGGAACCTCTTGGAACAATCTGCTTTCTTAGGCCATAGCTGGTCCATTTCTTCCTAAAAAAATAGAACACCAGTTATTGGAGCTCCCAGATTCCCATTTCCAGGACATAAAAGCACAGGTGTCTATTAATGGCTGATATGCATTCATTTCTGATCTGTTTGCAGACTATTTCACTACATGGCCCAGCAAGCGAAGCACAAATAAAAAGAGCATACTATGTAAAAGCATTTATTCTGAGAACAAATGTCCTGTGAGCTCCTCTTCACATCTCATAACCATCGGCTGAAAAGATCATAACTCTGGACACACTACAGATATCTGCCTAGGCTGCTGGTTGTGAGTGCGTACACACTGCCACATTTGACCGACATCATTGATCGTGATTTTCAGGAAGTTTATAAAACTAAATCAAACGATACAATGCACTTTGATGCGATAAAACATGGTCGAGTGTACACACTGTTGCCATATCATTTATCGTGTGATCTGCAAGATAACTGCATAGATGTATAACCAGCTTTAATACTTCCAGAAACTGCACCCCCTGCTATTATTACAATGAACATGACAACCTGAGTTTCAATAAAATGTTTTGTAAGGGTGCTACAAAAACTATTCATTTTAGAAGGGTAAACTTTAAATCAATTCAGAGAAGCATTAAATCATGTAAACAAGAGTAAAACAGATAAAGAACCTGGACAAGATGGTCACCCACCCATGTGAGCTAAAGGAACTAAGATTAGTAATTAATAGACCATCCTGACTGGGTCACTGCTAGAAATTTACCAGAGAGTGTTAGGAGAGTATTTCTAGAGGAGGTTTGGGATGTGTGAAAGGGTGCTGCTGTTGAGGTCTTTGTAGGTCATGCCCACAAATGGGTAGTGTGTGGTCCTGCAGCGTTGCCACTGCACTATGAACACTATAGCAGTGTCCTGATGACAGACTCCATGTAAAACTTTGCATAATAGCTAAGAATTTACTTACATCATAAGTGGCAGCATCCAGGCCCCACACTCTTATTGCAGAACGTGACACCGGGGGGCGCTGCAGCAGAATGCTCTGGTTAGCTTGCAGATCTAGATTCACGGAGGTCATGTATGCAGATGAAGTATCATCACCAAACTGAAAACAAAAGAATATCAATGTCTAAGACCAACTAAATTGAATCAACTGAAAACAATGAAATACATAAGTGTTCTAAACAAAGTAGTTCTGCAATTTGTTTAGCAATTTTCATCTAAAATGTACTTGCTTAATCTCCAGCTAAAACAAATATTCAAGATACTTAGTGTCCCCTTCAGTGTTTGGAGAAAATCCAGCTAAAGGGTTAAAATTTGCACTTGAACAAACCGTGTTGTGATACTCGGGAGTGCAAAGTTAAATTATTGTTTGTTTGCAGAATCTTACCAATACGTGCTCCACGTTTTCAAAGATGTCCCCCCTGTGGTAACGCACAGGGAGATCCCACGCACAGTGCAGGCTGTGCTTCTGGCTGCTGACCTGACAAATCTGATGGTTTCCTAGGACAATAAAAATGTAAAAGTGCCTTAAAAACGTAAGAAAAAAGAAACAATACATACACAGAAATAGTGGAAGGAACGGGCAGCAAGGTGGCTCAGTGGTTAGCACTTCTGCCTCACAGCACTGGGGTCATGAGTTCAATTCCCGACCATGGCCTTATCTGTGAGGAGTTTGTATGTTCTCCCTGTGTTTGCGTGGGTTTCCTCCGGGTTGCTCCGGTTTCCTCCCACACTCCAAAAACATACTAGTAGGTTAATTGACTGCTAATAAATTGACCCTAATCTGTGTATGTTTGTCTGTGTGTTGGGGAATTTAGACTGTAAGCCCTAATAAGGCAGAGACTGATGTGAGTGAGTTCTCTGTACAGCGCCGCGGAATTAGTGGAGCTATATAAATAATAACTATATTTTATTGAATACTATAAATACTCCGGGGATCACAACTGCTTCCCTTCCTTCACGTGATCACCCCCATCTTCCTCATTTTCTAGAGACCACTATAACTTCCCCTGCTTCTTTTACTTATCGAGCCTGATCACACCTATAAAAATAATCAGAGCTGGCATTGGCCCCCCCAGTGCCCTTCCAGAGACCATTGCCCCCCAGCTCCCGACCCCGTTCCAGAACACCGCTTTGCCCTTTCAGAAAATCACTGCCTTGCACCTTCACAAACCCGCAACGAAGGTAGATTTGCCTTTACATTCCGCACAGATAAACACTATTTTACCCAGCTGAGCTTCTTTGGCCATTTGCGTTTCATGGATAATATTCCTCAGGATCTGCTCCTCCTGGATCAGCTTATGCTTCTCCAGAACCTCCTGTTGTCGGAGGTAATGGTCATGCTGCTTCTGATACTCTTTCAGCTCGTTCAGAGTCCTCTGGAGAGACCTAGCGACAGAAACATGGGAAGCAACAAGCACACTGTTATATAACCGAGCCTTGTTAATCAGACCCACACTGGAACATTACGGCAGAGACTCACCTATGCTGGGCTTCCAGCTTCTGCTCTAGTTTCTGCTGGCATAACACAGCCTTCCTCCTCTTCTCGGCCTCATAGAGGAAAGGCCTGGACTCCAGGACTCGCTCGTAGCACAACACAGAGTGATTATATTCCCCCAGCATCTACAACACCATGAAGGAGAGAGGCGCCGGTGAGTCGACAGTGTTCAAATTACCAGCATCTTTTTATTTGTAGACCAGAGGTAGGCAACCTGTGGCTGATGTAGAACTACAGGTCCCAGGTAGCAGAGCTGGAACACACCACTAACGAGTTCTCTCAGCCTGGTGTAGATCCTGCTCTGGAGTGAAGTCACTTGGCAGCACCCAGAGATTTTAGCTCTTTGCCTCTAACCAAATCGGTCACCATTATCGGTCGCAAGCTGCAAAATGACTATTAGACTCTGTAATGTTGGCTAATGCGTTGCAAAAAGACCTCTAAAATCCATATGTTTAGCTATTGGGTACATTTTGGTAAATAAAACAATAATTCTCCTGTATCCAAGATAATGCTTTGATAATTACGGCTTTGAAAATCCACGGCCACTACAATTTCATGATGAATTGACCAACGCTCTGAGGGAGATTGCGGATCATATTAAACGATATCGGCTTTCGTTTTTAAGTGAAAAATACAGAAAAACTCCACTAAGAGTTAATATGGCGTTAAAAAATAATCCTCAATAAAGCCTCATTGCTGGTGTTGCAGTGGTTTGCCAAGTAAACCAAATGTTCTCCATTGTTTAAGTTACTAGAGGACTGCACTTCATGCATATAAAACACCCCTAGAGGGCAGCACAGAGTACCACTGCATCTGCACAACAACAGAGCATTCAACACTCACTGCATATATGTTGCCGAGGGTGTAGTGGCTAACCAAGGAGTCCGAAGACACGTCCAGCCCGGGAGACACATCGAGTGCAGCGTGAACGAGAATAGCAGCATCTGCCGAGAAATGCGTTCGGTGCAGGACGTTCGCCATGTTCAGTAGTGCGACATCCTTGTTGTGTCTGCAAGGAAGAGATTATCAAAAGAGCTTGTCCAATAGAAGCAGAACCAAGGCTGTGGTGGTAATCTAATCCTTCAGGTACACTGAGGCCTCCAATAGTCCAGAGCTGATTTCCTCTGTGCTGCTAAGGGCTGGCCTATCCCAGATAGGATGTGGTTGTCAATGCCCCTCCCACTGTGAGCTGTCCATTCTCATCCTTACTGAAACTGTACCGTGCCAGCAGCACAGAGGAGAGCAGCACAGTACAGTACCAGCAGCACAGAGGAGAGCAGCACAGGACCGTGCCCGCAGCACAGAGGAGAGCAGCACAGTACAGTACCCGCAGCACAGAGGAGAGCAGCACAGGACCGTGCCCGCAGCACAGAGGAGAGCAGCACAGTACAGTACCCGCAGCACAGAGGAGAGCAGCACAGTACAGTACCAGCAGCACAGAGGAGAGCAGCACAGTACAGTACCAGCAGCACAGAGGAGAGCAGCACAGGACCGTGCCCGCAGCACAGAGGAGAGCAGCACAGGACCACTGGAAGCACTCAAGATAATAATAGTTCTAATCAAAAAGAAAATATCATCTTTCTTCTTGACTGTAAGTCATCTTAAGCGTGCAGTCTCTGAAGACTAAAGCAAAGGAAGTCTCCAGGTCAAAACAATATTTATTCCTTAATAGACACCCGAGACATTTAAAGGCCAAACATTGGTGAGGTTAGACCACTGCATGCCAGACTCAACCGGCCAAATACAACTGGCTCACAATCTAGGACACTGTTTTATTAACTTATAAGCCAAACTCTGTGCTGTCTTGTCCACTAAACATCCCAGTCCCTCCGCTCTGGATGTGGACACCGATCTCACTGAACGCACCTAGATTTATTCTCTGAAGAACATCCTTGAACCAGCAGTGAAATACTTCCGTCTAGTGATCAACTTATCATATCCTGTGCCGTCTGCGCTGTACACGCAGACAATAATGAATTATGTAACGTGGGCTGTAAAACTTAAACAATTGTAAGAGTTCAATTAAACAAAGACGTTTCGTTATAAAGGTACAATAGTAACGTGTGTGAATATATGTTACAGTTATACAGTGGACTGACCTTGGCTCTCAAGAGCAGAGTTGTGCTATCTATACAAATGTCTAATGTCTGAGAAATAGGAAACACACAGGGGCTTTGTTCTCAATACAGCCATGTGTTTGTTTAATTCTAGTTTGTATATGCTGAGCAAGGTCATTTAACCACACACTGCGTATGTTTTTACAATGTAGGCTAAAGCTTAGGAATGCACTATGTATGCCTATATTTCTTTGCAATATATAACTCCAACATTATACGTTCTGAGGGAGGGGCATTTAAATGGCATGAATTTATTTGTATTATGCTTATAATAAAAAGAATCGTTGATCACTCATTGTTTTTTTTCCACAAGAAAATGTCTGAATCATTTTCAATATGACTGTGCGATATTCTGCAGTCACTTTCCAATGGGGACAGAAAACAACAAGCGGCATAATCGTGGAATAAGTAGTTAATTTACAGTTATTTACTATGTTCCGAAAAAAATAACGCCTTACGACGACCTTCACTAAACATACAGAAAAGAAAACGTTTTTTGCATCAACGTCGCTGGAAGTGCCTTACAATCAGGCTGTATGAAATCTGCTTTACCTGGAAGAGAAATGCAACGCCCGCATGGCGCATTCCACCACATGGAACGGCTCGTTCTTTACTCTCCAATAGAAGGACGCCATGTTGTAGAGGACCCAGGAAGTGGTATTCTGTAAGACAGACAATGACATAGAATCTCTCCTCCTAGTTCTCTTTGGGCATTTTGCAAGAGACACAATTTTCACTTGTGAAAGAAAAACAATAAGGGGACCCGATTTTCACACACTAAATGTTGTGATCTTCTGTTTAATACCTTCAGGAGACTTTCATATATTCTGTGACCAATGTCGTCCACGTTTTTCCCTAACTTCTGGGACAGGGAAGTGAAGACGGGATCCTCTTTGGACAGCAGAGGAGCGGAAAGGTTCTTCCTTTCTTGGATGCCCTGGGAAGATTCAGCACATATTACTTACACATGTAACTTTAGCAGCAATAGGGGAAAAAACACTGAATATTGTTTCTAGCGTTCAAACGTCAGGGTTTAAAGGTTCGTACCCGAAGGTGCTGAAAAGCGTGGATGCTGAATGGAAGCTGTACGATGCTGGTGCAGTCTGGCTGCATCAGGTCCGGAGGCAGTGGACTATGTACATCTACATAATCTTCTGGGCTGCAAATCCCAAAACAGTATGATCAACAAATGGTTCTACCCAACGCGTCTAAAAATCAAACAGTTTCCAGCCCAGTGGAGACCAAGATTACAGACTTCTATATGTCATTGTTCTAAAGGTTCCGAGTATGTCGTTCTAAACACTATAAAATACAATACAATAATATTTTGCCAGTGGAATATGGAGAGATTACAATGTAAAGATGTTTTCAATGATGCAGCAGTTATATAGTTAATAGAAAAAAAACAAAAAAACCATCAAGCTCATACATACATACGTAAAGGACACAAACAAGCTCAAAGTTCAATCCTTCCTAAATTCTAATCGTGTTGATTCAGAGGATACAAAACAAAATTCCAGCAAGATAGTTGCCAATTTAGCCTCACAGGGGGTAGAGGTGGTGGTGTTTCCTTCCCATTACAACAGAAAGATCAATTCCCAGGACCAATAACCCCTAAATAGTCCAATACTAAGTTTAACTACAGATACTGTTTCTTGAAAAAAAGGCACCCGATCCATTTTTATATATAGCATTAGTAAATTTCCTCTCACCATCTCATATGGCAAGGAATCCACAGCTTTACTGCACTCACAGTAAAGAACCCCTCCCCTCTGTATGGTACGTAAAGTTAATTAGACAAATAGGGGTGTATTCAATTGTCAGCAAAAAAATTTTTTTTGACCGCGTAAAAGTCATTTTAACGCTGTTTTTTTTATAATTTTCGAGCGGTTTAACCCACAATCCAATTCCTTTTTTAACGCTACTTTTTTTTCATGAAACAGTCCTCTCGCGCTCCAGTAGAAGGTCTATTGAAAGTATAGGGAGTGTGAGAGGCAGCCGCGTTAAAAGCTATTCAATTGTTTTTTAACGCGGCGCGTTAAACAGGAAAATATGCTGTTTTATCTCGCACCTCCTTGGGGTGTGTTAAAAATAAAAAACCTCTGAAAAGTATTTGAAATCATGTAATAATGTGGAAAAAAAAATTAAATTATGTTTATCTCTAATGCCTAACTTGTGTAAGTTGATTTTCTTGTGAAAAAATAATGAAATAAAATAAACATTAAAAAAAAACAACAAAAAAAAAAACACTAAATTAATTATATTTATGTATGTTTTTGGTACAAATATGAATGTAGTAATGTGTTTTGACATGGTATAGATGATTGTATGGTAAAAAATAGTTCAATTAAAAAGTATGCTAAAGAAAGTACTGTAATATAGATATTATCAATGTGTAATGCAATCTAATATATGGAAATGTATGCAAAACCTTCTTCTGGTGTCATACATGACCGCGTTAAAACTCCCCTAAAATCTCGCAAACACAAATTTGAACGCACGGGGGGCAGCGTTCCCTCTTTTTCAATTGAATTGCACGAGTTTTCCCGCTGCGTTAACTCAAACAGATCACTATTGCCGTCAAAAACCCGCGGGAAATATATATTTTTTTTTTACACGCCGGGGAAAAAAAAACAAAAAACTTGCTAACAATTGAATACCCTCCATAACCTCTGATATAATATATAATTAGATCACCTCCGAGGCCCCCCAAAGTCAACAAAACTAGTTTTCCTAACCAAGCTTTATAATTTAACTTGCCCAATCTCTTCATTAATGATTTTGCCTGCCTGTGAACCCTCTTGATTTCTCTTATGTCCTTCTTAAGCTGGGTACACACTACACTGTTTCCATCCAATAATCGGCTCAATCAGCTGACATACGACCGCTCGTTCAAAAGTCAGGTCAGTGTGTGCTGTGACACGATGGTCGAAAGTCTGCACAAGTGGACGATCGTCGCCTCATTTGGTTGGTCGTACCGTTTAATATTTTCGTTTCAATCTTGTTTCCGCTGTGCAGTGTGTATAAACTTCCGACCGATCCACAACAGTGAGTACGAAATTACAGTCATTGCTCACGACAACATGGCTGTAAAAAGTCGCTAAAGGGACGTCCGCTCTTCCCTTTATCGTCCTAAACAAGGCTAGTGTGTATGCAGTTCATGGACCGAGCGATCGGGCCATCGGTCGCATGTAAAATCGATCGGCATAAAAAGTTGGTCGAAATTTCTGTAGTGTGTACCCAGCTTTACTGTGAGGAGTCCAAACCCATATTCAAGCTGTGGTCTAACCAGGAGTATCCCACAATTTTATGGCCTTTGCAGCAGCTACCTGACACTGTGCACTCAGCTTTCTGTCAACTGGTCTAACTAGACAGGGCCTAATACTAACACTCCAAGAGTATCTAGTAGCCTAGACCCTAGACTAAATATCTGTTCTATTTACAACTAGCCTTGGTCTATCCTTCAGCCAGTTCTTTACCGATGTACACACTTTCACCTTACGTACCAGACTTACGGGAACAATACTGAACACACTCACAAAAAGCCAAACACATCTCATCATTTGCACCACTAAGGTCCAGTTGAGAATAGCAAGTCTATTAGTTAGGAAGGGCCGATCCTTCATGAAACCATACTGACTTCTTGAATTTATTTTTACAATAGGTTTCAGAATCACATCCCTCAGGATCCCTTCATAGAGTACTGTATCAGTCTTAATCGTGTTTAGGTGTAACTGCCCCTACTCCTGTGTTACAATCGCTTATGCTATATAGCAAACCCCAATTAGTATTTTGCTGGTGTCTTTTTCTCCATGTGTATCTAACAATAAGGACTCCAAGTTTTTAGAAATACATCCCGCCCTCCACCTTCCTAGACATACTCCACTTTCATCACCAACCCTACATTATAATGTATCTTCCATCACCAGTAATTGTAGTTGCCCTATTTTGTTAGGAAGGCTCCTAGCACGTCACCATACAATTGATATTTTTATTGCCACATTCAATTTTATGCAGCTCCCTATCGTCTCTTCCAAGTCTATATCACACTCATTCCCATTTCACTTAGTCTTGTTCCCAGACTTCACTATATTGCACACTACTTGTGTCTTCATCCTACACCTTTGTTCCTAGTTTACGATAATCTCCAGCCCCCTAACTAACTTCTCCTTCAGTACAGCCCACCCCTACTGTAGAGCAGAGACAGAAATCATCATAGTTCTCCACTAACCCTCCTTCGTATACCAAAGACCCCACCACTTATTAACCTGCCAACTCTCCTGATGTCTTCAAGATGCGTCCGAGAGGTCCTTGCCTCAAGTTCCCAGTCTAGCTCATCTAAACCTGTTTTTGTGGATCATCAATGTACCTCTATCTTGGTCATTGGTACAGATATGTACAATAACCTCTGAGTCATTCTCAGCCCTTCCCAATAATCTATCGGACCAAGCCAAAATATGCCGAAATGACCAACAGACAGCAAACTGTTCAGCATTCAGTCCGGATGATGGATTACCCTATCTGTCCTAATAATGCCCTACAACCACCATTCATATGGCCTTCATTACACTCCTGTTCCTAAGTGTACTAGAGCAGTCATTGCCTTGAATTCTAGCGCAATTATTATTATGTTTTATTTACATTGGGGCCACAAGGTTTCAACAGCACTGTACATAATACAGAATACAAAATACAGTGCAAATGGTAGACCTAACAGGATACAACAGTACACAGTAAAACAAGTATAACCAAGATTTCAATAGCTCCAAGCGTAGCAAATACAGTAACGAAGGAGAAGAAGAAATGGTATTGAGACAGAATGGAAGAGGGCCCAGCTCGTAAGAGCTTACATACTAAAGGGAGGGGGAACAGACGACAGGCACGAGAGGAGTCAGTGGAGGGGATCAAGCATAAGAGGAGACAGGGAAGTGGGAGGTGAGAACAAGGCTGCAGAAGGTTATGTGGATTGCTGGTAGGCCTTGAGGAACAGATGGGTTCTGAGAGCCCGTTTGAAGGTGCCAAGATTAGGGAACAGACAGATGAAGGGAGGTCGTTCCAGTGGAAGGGGGCAGCACGGGAGAAGTCTTGAATTCTGGCATGGGATAAGGTCATCAGTGCGGAGGAAAGGCGACGGTCATTGGCCGAACCCAGGGAACGGGATAGAGTGTGGATGGAGAGGAGGTTAGAGGTAGAAGGGGCAGTGGAATGGGAGAGGGCCTAGCAGGTGATGGCGAGAAGTTTGAAGAGGATTCTGTAGGGGAAAGGGAGCCAGTGTAAGGTAAGGCAGAGAGGGGAGAGGAGGGGCAGAAGAAGAGCGGAGTGAAAGAAAGATAAGTCTCGCAGCCGCATTGAGAATAGAGCGAAGGGAGGCGAGATGGGAGTGGGGGTGCCCGATGAGAAGGTTACAGTAATCTAGACAGAAATTAATAAGAGCATGGATAATAGTTTTGGCGGCATCTTGAGAAAGGAAGGGCCAGATGCCAGCAATATTCCGTACTTGGAAGCAATAATTATCCTGCTTCAGCACTGTTACTCCTGAATTGACACCATATGTCAGTCTGGCATATTTACTGTGGACTAACCTCCCTGACGAAATTCCTTCTACCCCTATCTTCCAACTATTCCCCAGCTACCTAAATCAGGATGCGATTCCCCCAAATCTCCACTGGCCTCTACCACTGCTGCTCACTGTCCAGTAGACTCCTCTCCATATTGTCCATGGACCTGATTATTGCCAGCTGCTCATTCAGATCCAGAATCTGGGATTCTATGTGTGCAGCTCACTCAAACCCTGCACCCTCGAACTGCCTGTCCAGAAATGCATTCATCGCCCACTACGTACATGGCATTAACAATCATGAAACACACACTGACTGCAATTTACTTAAACTAGATGGGAATACTCAAACTGAACCACTGAATATTAGTTACCTAATTAAAGCAATGTGATGACTACTACAGAGAAGTAATAGTGCCGTGTTAAGAGGATTAGCAGACTACTTGCATCTAAAGAAATATTTTCAATCAATAAGAGAACAAAAGCCAATCAGAAACTTGCTTTCCGGCTTCCCTGGGTTCAGCTACACCTTTGCTGTAAACTATGCACTTACCAAGAGTATAATCTTGTGTTACTCGATACTGCCTATGGATAAGTTAATTGCTGTATAAAAGGTCAGGAAAATCAATGACACTGCCAGCATTAAGTAGGGTGTTCTCAGGTAAATAAATGTACAGCTATAAATAGAATGGAAAGACTTTGTACTAAAACCTGAGGTTGGATTGGCTGGATACAAATAGTAACACAAACAATTAAACAAAAAGCAATGTCACTGTGTAATACAATGGTGAAGATACTGGGCCTGATACATTAAAGAAAGTAAGGCAAAAAAATGAGTAAGTAGTCTCCTGGACAAAACCATGTTACAATGCAAGGGGTGCATATTCGTTTATTATTTTGCACATAAGTTAAATACTGGCTGCTTTTTCATGTAGCACACAAATACTTGATAGCTTAATCTTCACATTGATATCTAAAGTTGATCAAGGACATGCTCTGCCCAAACTATGAATCTGTTTCCCGCAGTTAAAATTTAGCCCCCCCTACAATGCAACATGGTTTTGCCAAGGTGCAAAGTTACTAATTTTTCTTTTTTTTGCTTTACTTTCCTTAATGAATCATGCCCACTATGTAAATCTAATAAAACCGCTGGCTGCCACCTTACTATTGTAATTAGAAGTGATATTGATAAGAGGATGTGGTGTATAGGTGACATAACTAAGTGCTTTACACTATAACCGCACTAGAGATGGATCTTACTAGGCTCACTCATGGTCAGAGAGAGTATTTTACCATCATATCGACAAACAAACTGCTCAAGAACATAGGTGTTTTATTTCAATTAGAAGCTCCTATCTCAGGCTACAAAAAAATCTATAGTCCATAGTGCAAACTACAATATAAGAATGATATAATTTACAATGGGTAAGAATGGTCTCTCTATTATAAAAAAAAAAAAAATGCTCTAAGCTATAGTGAAGTCTTCAATTAGAGAACAATGTTTCAAGATGACAATTAGCTTGTAAATTAGTTTTTACACTTATTTTGCTGATTATTTTTTTTTGACTGATATTCAGGGCCAGCGATCTAATATTGCAGAATGAGATCCGTGAATTCATAGTCTCTGTAGCAGGTTGGCAAATCCCAGGATCCACGTAGCCAATGCACCTAAATGAGCGCAGGTCCTAACTTTAGGATGACATCTGTAATTACATCAATTGGTGGACAAATTCTTAGAAGACACTTGACTGATTGGCTCCTCGATTCTATATGGCTCTCTCCTCCCCTTGCTTGGACTGCTCAGTCCTCTGATCTCAATGATCATCCACTAGGATATTGTCCCCTAGTGAGACCAACAGCCAGTTGCGAGGCCACTGTAAAAATACATTGCCCATGATTGCTTTAGCCACCAGTAGTATGCAAATAAGTTGGGTGGGACAGATTCTTTTTAAACCCTCTAGAACATTTGCAGGTCCATTTAAATTATTTCTCAACTATGCAATACAGTAAAACAGCTATGGAATAACAGGAGTGATCGACACAGTACTTGATATTTTTGTTCTCCCAGGGGTATGTACGTTCCATCGTATAAATCCATGTCTCCCAACGGTAATTTGGCTAGAACACAGTCTGGATCATCTTTGTAGTGTCTCTGCTCCAGCCCCGTGTCCCGGTCTTCATTCTCCTCTATATGAATCTTCTGAGCAACCAGGTGCTTCTGCAGGAATAAGAAAAAGAAAGTTTAAGAGACACTTGAAGACCAGCGCAGGGCGATGGATTACGGGGCTCTCTAACGCAACAGTCACCTCTAGTTCCTTGAGGTAGCCAACGGTGGTCCTCCTGTCTCATCAAAATCACTATCGTGAGGATGCTTCAAGTTCATTGGTGAATCCACCTGAAAGACACAAGCGCTGTCAACTTCACAGCTTCAATAGCCGAGATCCGATGCGTTCAGAACATTATAAGCATAAGAGTAATAACTTTATTTTCAATACTAAGTAATGGAAGTCATCAGGGTATCTTTGCACAAGGTTTTAATTTAGTTAAGAGTAATTGTACAGAAGAAAATCTAGATATGAAGATCAAACCTCTCAAATGAAGGGTCTGCAATGGGAAATTAGTTATAAAAAAATATATTTTTATATAGTATAATGCAGTGATGGGCAACAGGCGAAACTAGGGCTGCATGCGGTTCTCAGAGCCTACAACGGGGTTCTCAGAGCCTACAACGGGGTTCTCAGAGCCTACAATGCATCTTATTTTCAGATTCGTGCCTGCTGATTTGTTATTACAGATAGGTTTCTCTTTGATTAAATGTATTGTTTTAGCTTATTACTGAGATTGAGGGTAATATGCGGCCCATATGATGGTTAGATGCCTGCAGCATGCTGCTAACCAACAAACTAGTTCAGCTTTGTATGTTCATTACACCCAAACTATAAAAGATACTGGGGAATAGTAGTTACATTTTTTTCTCCTCCCATTGCCAAATTCCGTGGAACCCAAACTGCTTGTTTGTTTTATAGAATGGAGAAATGATGACTATATATCTGTTTATTAACTAGGCAAATATTATTCTTCACTAGAAAGACCAATGCACTGGGGTGGATGACACAGATCTCAGGTTCCGTTTTAGAAATCTCTAATAAAAAAATATTATATATAATATATATATCGATCGTCACAACAATAAAGCCACCTGCCTAATATTGAGTAGGCTCCCCTAGTGCCAACAAAACAGCTCTAACCTGTCAAAGTATGGACTCCACAAGACCTGTGAAGGTGTCCTGTGGTATCTGGCACCGAGACGTTAGCAGCTGATCCTTTAAGTCCTGTAAGTTGTGAGGTGGAGGCCTCCAGGGCTCGGACTTGTTTTTCCAGCACATCCCACAGATGCTCAATCAGATTGAGATCTGGGGAATTTGGAGGCCAAGTCAACACCTTGAACTCTTTGTCATGTTCCTCAAACCATTCCTGAATAATATTTGCAGTGTGGCAGGGAGCATTATCCTGCTGAAAGAGGCCACTGCCATCAGGGAATACCGTTGTCATGAAGGGGTGTACTTGGTCTGCAACAATGTTCAGGTAGGTGGTAATGTCAAAGTAACATCCACATGAATGCCAGGACCCAAGATTTCCCAGCAGAACATTGCCCAGAGAATCACACTGCCTCTACCATCTTTTTTCCTTCCCAGAGTGCATTCTGGTGACATCTCTTCCCCAGATAAACCACGCACACGCATCAGGCCGCCTACATGGTGTAAAACAAAACGTGATTCATCAGACCTGGCCACCTTGTTCTATTGATCCATGGTCCAGTCCTGGCGCTCACGTGGTCATTGTAGCCGCTTTCGGTATCCATGACCCTGTCACCGGTTGTCCTTCCTTGGACCACTTTTGTTAGGTACTAACCACTGCATACCAGGAACACCCCACACCAGCCTTATTGGAGATGCTCTGACCCAGTTATCTAGCCATCACAATTGACCCTTGTCAAAGTCGCTCAGATCCTTACACTTGCCTATTTTTCCTGCTTCCAACACATCAACTTCAAGAACTGACTGTTCACTTACTGCCTAATATATCCCACCCCTTGACAGGTGCCATTGTAACAAGATAATCAATGTTATTCACTTCACTTGACAGTGGTTTTATGTTGTGACTGATAATATTGGACATATGGTGTTAGTCTCCTTTAAGAATCTCCAAAAACACTTAAAACATATTTCCTTGCAGCATTCAAATACCCACAAAACCCTGTAGCAGGATCCCCAGAGCAGCCTAACGTGACACCCTCACACAACCCCCTAACAGGTGAACCCTGTGACACCCTCACACAACTCCTAACAGGTGAACCCTGTGATATGGAAGGGCTGGTAAATTTTAGCCCAGGGGAGCAACACTCGACGCAGCAGTCTCCTGGAAACATTTTAAAAGAAAAACTCCCCCCCCCCCCCCAACAGGGGACCCTATGACACCCTCACACACCCCTTCTGACAGGTGACCCTGTGACACCCTCACACACCCCCTCCTGACAGGTGACCCTGTGACACCCTCACACACCCCCTCCTGACAGGTGACCCTGTGACACCCTCACACACCCCCTCCTGACAGGTGACCCTGTGACACCCTCACACACCCCCTCCTGACAGATGACCCTGTGACACCCTCACACACCCCCCTCTGACAGGTGACCCTGTGACACCCTCACACACCCCCTCCTGACAGGTGACCCTGTGACACCCTCACACACCCCCTCCTGACAAGTGACCCTGTGACACCCTCACACACCCCCTCCTGACAGGTGACCCTGTGACACCCTCACCCCCCCCCCCTCTGACAGGTGACCCTGTGACACCCTCACACCTCCCCTCTGACAGGTGACCCTGTGACACCCTCACACCTCCCCTCTGACAGGTGGCCCTGTGACACCCTCACACACCCCCTTCTGACAAGTGACCCTGTGACACCCTCACACACCCCCTCCTGACAAGTGACCCTGTGACACCCTCACACACCCCCTCCTGACAGGTGACCCTGTGACACCCTCACACCTCCCCTCTGACAGGTGACCCCCTCACACACCCCCTCCTGACAGGTGACCCTGTGACACCCTCACACCTCCCCTCTGACAGGTGACCCTGTGACACCCTCACACTCCCTGTGGCCCCTCCCCCTGCCGGGCAGACACCTGAGCCCCCTCCACCTGCCGGGCAGACACCTGTGGCCCCTCCCCCCCTGCCGGCCAGACACCTGAGCCCCCCTCACCTGCTGCTGGATCTTGCCGTCCTCTGTCACCACCCAGTGTGTGGTGGCCCCGGAGGGACAGGCGGCGCACAGCAGGGCCAGGGCCCCCAGCAGACAGACCCGTGCGGCCCCAGCCTGTAGCCCTGTCCCCGGGGTGCAGCGCTGTCCGCTCTCCGCCATCTTTCCTGCTGACGTCACGGACACCGACCAGACCGGAAGAGGAAACGCCGCCATCTTAGTGGAGTCACAGCTCAGGTGAGACAGTGCAGAGGGGGGTTGTGGAACTACAGGTCCCAGCATCTCACAGTCAGCTTATCATAGTCCTGCCCCCTCTTCTGCTTCTCACACTTGTTCTCCTTCTACAATAACCCGGATTCAGTTATCTGATGATATAAATGTCCCCAGTGCAGTCTGTCCAGGTTATTGCAGCTGGAAAAGAAGTGTGAAAAGCAGTAGAGTATGATCTTACTGTGAGCAGTCAGGGTGACAGGTAGAAATGACTTGTATCGTCTTCAGGTTCCTTTTAATTGTAATCGGTGATAAATGAAATGTCACAAAAACCCGTCTCACATGTCTGTAATAAGAAATGTTCTGATTTTTGTTTGTGAAATGAATTCAGATCGGTTCCCAATATGCCCCCTGCTCACCTGTACAATCTCAGGTGCCAGTCCCTGTAAGTGGGCAGACAGCAGCCCCTGCATATGTAGCAGTGATAAGTCTGTGTAAGGCAGGTGCAGGAGGGTACAGGTACCAGGTGATGTAATACCAGGCACCAGGTCATTTAATGGAAACAAACTAAGTCGTTTTTAGTTACGTCTCCAAATAATCTAACTTCCAAAACAGTTCTTGGTCCCTTGGCAATGTCCAGCATGTCACATCACTGGGCAGAGGAGCTGACATTCTTGCATGATGGGGCTGCCGTCCTGGCTCTTGCCTCTAACCTCTCATCCTTTATTTTTGTACCACCTACATATTACACAGCACTTTACAAAGAATATGTAATCAGTCCCTGTCGCAGTGGAGAATATAGTCCGAGTTCTGTCAGACAAAGGGGGGGAATTCAATTGGCCGCGTTACTGTAAAAAGTAACACTATTACTGATATTACGGTAATAGTGTGCGTAATTACTGTTAATACAGACTGTATTAACAGTAATTACTGTATTACTGTTAATACAGTAATTTCAACTTCGGCTTTTGCTTGTGGCTCCCTCAGCCGCGAACCGAAATCTGTGCTAAAATCACCGTATTAACAGTAATAGACTTAGCGCGGCTGTTTCAGTGGGATTTAAAGTCCCCCCAGAGACTCCAGTTAGTTTTGTCTGAAGCCAATTAAGCGACCAGTATGGTTTTGGTGTGTGGGAGAAAACTAGAGCACCCGGAGGAAACCCACGCAAACACAAACTCCACAGATAGTGCCTCGGTTGAAATCAAACCCATGGCCCCAGCGCTGACTAAGCAATGTTAACCATTGTGCCACCATGCTGTCCACACTTGTCGTGACACCATCTTCTCCCGCATACTGGGCACCTAAACACTTCTCTGTCCACACTGCATAAACTCACGAGTAGTTTCCCCATATCTCAAGTACAGAGTTATTCACTGACCATTCTGAGTGAGACAGAGGCCAAAATTGCCAGCACAACTGATGTTTTTACAGGCATTGAGGCTAGTTATTGCATCATGACTAGATTAAAGGGGCTACTACCAGAAATAACATTGTTCAGAATGGGATATTTACAATATAAACACAATGCATTGCAACTGCATAAATCCATTCACATGTACCTAAACAGCTATGAAAGATTAAATCAGGGCAGCAATCGCGCAGTAGGTCGATTACCGCATACATCATCGGCCGACTGGCTTTAACATGGATCCTGAACATCATCTGATAGTTTCTGAGCTTAAGTGGATTGGATTGATGAGGTTTTTTTTGGACCGACTATTCAATTTGAAACTTGTGTCCAGATAGATCTAAAATGAGCTGATTGGCTGTCAAAATATCAGTGTTCAAAAGGTATCTTTAGCTACATTTACAGTATTGTTAGGTGTGAATACAGAATACTTGAAACTGTTTGCTGCAAAATATGTATGTATGCTATGTGGATGTCACAACAATGTTATTGGACACCTATGACCGTAGCATATCACTTGTTGATCAAGCAAGATATGTGGGAGGGTGCATTCCTTGTCTAACATTTTGTACATTAATAGAAGTGGTGTCAGTAGTTTCAGAAAAACAGCAAAATGGAATATTTGCAGACATCTGGCAGGAAACATTTGAGTATCTCACAGCTAGTTTACAAGCAATAAAATGTAAAACAATTTGTTTTCTCTAATCTAAATTGCCATTCTAATTTCATTTTTTTGTGTTTTTTTTTTTTTTTAAACCACTCATGCACATCAATTTTACACCATAACGAAAAGAGGGGGTGGGGGGGGGGGGCAAAAACCCATAACTAATAATTTTTTTTTTTTTTTTTACATGTTTACAAAAGTGCAAAAATTGTTGAAAACAAAGTATTGGCAATATATTTGACACATTTTAACTAAAAATATATATATATATATATATATATATATATATATATATATATATACACACACACAAAGTTAACCCATGCATGATACTCATGCATTCTAGTCAAATCAGGCTACTTAAGGTGTTAAAAAGGTTCTTGTCATGCATTTGGGCTATAGCCCAGGCCTCAACCACCAACCACTCCCCACTGTCACCCCCTGCAACCACCAACCACTCCCAACTGACACTTCTCCTTCAAGAAATATATATATATATATTTTTAAAATCTTTATAAACACTTTTAACAATTAACAAATTAAATTAACAAATTAAAAACATCTTAGTATACCAAATTTCAGCCCTTTCTGAGTTCCCCCCCCCCCAGTCAGTGTATAACTCCCCCCAGCAGGTGGCGCTGCAGCTTGGTTTTATTTTTTTCCACACACACAGACTAACACACGCCACTAGACATTTATATTATAGATTCGTCATTTGGGATATCTAACCATGAATAAGAAAATGTTGCAGGAGGACTAAATCGAACACTTGCATGTTTTATTGCATATAAGCAGACATTTCCATGTTTATAATACTTGTGATGACAAGTCACTGCCTTCAGGTTTAGTCATATTATACAAAAGACATGAAGACCCCAGATTGTGTCACTTTGATTAAAACCATTACGCTACAATTGCATTCTGTTGTTAAACTATAAAACTCATGAGCAATGTAGAGATTCTGTTCTCCTATAATGTGAACACTACGTGTAGTATTGCAGGTAGGTGATATCCATCATTGGTGCTGAACTGGCATGAAACAATTTTGTTTTATAAAACTAATAGAAATGTTTCTCTCCGCTATTAGAGGAGTGTTCTGGTGACAGAATTAAGTCAATTTAACCCATAAACAAGAGCAATACTTACGTCCATTTCACAAAGATCAATGGCAGTTAGATATTTTTCTTTTCACACTTCTATAAAGGTAAAGTGAAGGTGGTTACCATAGCAACCAATCACGTGTTCTATATACACACGTATAATATATTGTATACATATAGTGTATACATGCTATAGAATACGAAAACATTTATTCATGACATATGTGCTAACATATTAAGCACTATACATGTCATAAAACCAATTTATTCTGGCACAAGGAACCTGTGACGGATCAGAAAATGGAACTCTCCAATACTGCAGCTGTTTTCAACAGAATGTAATTCCAGATTCCACTCTGGGACGTGAACAGGGCTTGTAAAACTCCCGTTTTCTATGGAAAATATAAAGAGAAATCTGAACCTATAGAGTAATTAAAGAGAACCAGTCAACAGAGGGTTAAGGTGTCTCCAATTCATAGAAGCAGACATAGAACAAGGCTTGATATAAGAGCAAAAGTCAAGCAATTAGCATAGAGGACTATTTACAGGCTGGCTCCAGGCTGAAAGGGACACAAAAGGACAGTTTGTCCTCAATACTGTATACTAATATTACTACTCTATAGTAAATACTACAATGCCCTGCTGACCACTTCTCTTTAAAAGCTCAAGAAAAAAAAACATTACTTGGGATAAATAGGAAAGTCCAACTAAAAAATGAGCAAAAATTATAATTGCATCTCAAACCAGAATATTACATAACATCTCCAGAACCTGACCGTTTAATCCTGTGCCTGAGAATATAACATTTTGCCATCGCGTCACACTTTAATGCTAAATTGCAAAATGAAAACAAACCAGGGTAATAACAGACTGCTATTAACAGCTTCACATTTTTATTTCAAGGCAAATAACTTTGAGGCTGTCCATTTGCAGAATAAATTTCAGATACAAAGAGGCTGCCGCCTCTGGCGCTATATCAAACAAAATAATGTGAAGAGGAAAACACAACATTTCTAACACCCTTTGCTCTGGCAAGAACACAGAATATTGGGGCGCTCCTGGTGGATGCAGGACAACGGAAGCGACTGTCCGCAAATAGTCACACCCAATACCAACATTTGTCAACATTTTCATTTTAGGACGATTCAGATGATGGCTTAAAGGGACGGTACATTCTGAAATATTTATTGTATAGTCAGTTAAAAGATAGGCGCCTGAACTGTATTTCCCATGATGCTCAGCAGGACTCCACTACTGGTATTGGAGAAATACTCAAACGGATTTTTCAATGAAGTTCATGCTGGGAACCAAATTACATTATGTGTATATTATATATCATAGTTTTATAGATACTGTCCTTTGAATTATTTTTGGAGACATTGCATTCCTTTAACGTTAGGAACGATTTTGAATCAGATTACACAGGCACTGCTTTACATTGATGGACATATAGCATTTGTATGCGACACCTATTATGAACATTATATTTTCGTGGACTGTTCAATAAGGGCCATGCCTTATTAGGCTTCATTTGAGGGTACCGAGGTTTGCAGTCAATGATGTTTTGAAGTCTGCAGCAGACCACTGCCATGCCGAAATGTGGCCATATCTGGCCTTTAAGATCACTCATTGAATGACCAGACAAGTTGCAGGTTTGAGCGCACTCATTGGTCATACTACAAATATACCAGGGGATTTCTTAAAAAACAAACAAAACAAAAGAACACTTTTTTTTACCTCACATATAGACTTCCTGTCTGAGTCTAGTTATGGACACGAGCCCTTTCAACTTGGAATGAGGACTTGCATACATATTTATAAATGTTACACAATGACTTGATAGCTGATCAACTTTAATTTTTACAAAACGAAAAGCATCTTACATGGTTTACACTAACTGTGACTTGTCTGGAAACGTGGAAAAAAAAAAAAAAGGAGAGTCAGACCCCAAAATAATATTTTTGTTTCTTTTATATAACAAGAACAGCACACGGCAGTTTGATATATCGAAAGGGTTTCCACAGCAGGAACATATGGGAAAAAAATTTAAATTCCAGGTCTTATGCACGAACCTGGGCAAAATATGAAAAACTGAACAGCCAGTTTAAAGTAAAAAATAAAATAAACATAATGAAAGAGCGGTTGTTGCAGTGCCACAGCTTTGTTGTAAATGAATAAATTACAAGAGAAAAATTTAAAAAAAACAAAAACAAAGTTCTTTAATTACAACAAAAGTCGTTTAGGAAAAGAAGTCGGCAGACAGGGAGAGAAAATGATAAAAATAAGAAAAAAAAAAAACGTTTAGCTGTATCCCATGCACCCCACAAACATGCAGACGGAGGTCCTTGTGACAAAGGTGTACTTTGGCATGACAAAAGAACCAAAAAAAGCTGTCAAATGAACTCAAAAATTAAAACCATTAATCCAACATTGAGCTGAAAGCAGCCGTGTGTCCTTGGGGAGTTTCATTAACTAAGGAAGACAACACCAACTGGGAAACTCTTCATATTAGAATCAAAACAGTAAATCCTACAGTTGTGGTTATAACTGGGACCCGCGAGACAAACATGGAAGCAGCTCGGAGTCCTGGAGACGCAGCGGGCGTGAGGCTGCACAACGTTGGAATAGAAAACACGAGGTACATACAAAGGTAGAAAGAACGCTTTTCATGTCAAGTCTGTGGCCACTGGTGACTGAGGAGGTGACAAGCAGTCCAGTCTTAGTGCAGTCATCGCTGCAGGTCTGTGCCCGTTGTCAGTCTCCCCCTTCTTAGTAAACTCTCCCCCGACTGCGGTTCCCACGGCCGCCCCAACCTCTTCCTCTGCCGCCGCGGAATCCTCCTCTCTGGTCTGTAAGGAAAACAAGGAAACGTTTTGTTATAAAGCAGAGTCAAAAGGACAAATTTATATGATGAAATCGAAATTTCTTATTAAGGTTTTAAGGGGCATTTCCACTTTTAAAATACCCCAAATGATTTGCAAATACTAATTTGTCTACAGTTATCCCATCAAGGGCCACTAACATCAAAGTTTCTTCCCATAGTTCTATGTTTGTCAGGTTACACATAAATTGTGACATTTCCTTTGGGCAGATAGTGTTCGTCTATACCGAACACTTGGAGGTCTGTATGATATATATAGAAACCAGTTACACAGTAGGGGTGGTACTCTCAAATGCTGGAATCATGACATTTGACGTGTACCCACCATAAGAGAAGGGTCCAAGGCCTCCACTGTACTTGCCGCTGGGTGGGTTATAGATCTGTCTTGAGTCCCTTTTTGGTCCACCTATAGGTTTTTTGGGAGGGGAACTAGATGTAGTGTCTTCACTTGATCTCTTTTGTCTGAAAGAAAACGTATTGTAATATAGTGTTAATTCACTTGAATGTAAAAACGTAACTGCATATAATGTATAATATAATCTCCCCCCCCCCCCCCCCTGCCATGACAGCAGCCTAGTATCACAGAACACATATTACATGTAACAAAGTCTCACTCACGCAACCTCTGTTTTCTGGACCGGCTTCCAAGACAGCGTCACAGTGCTTTTGTAGGATGGAGGATTGTGAAACAAATCCTAAAAATTAGCAAAAGAATAACATGTAAGAGGATGAAATAGTTCTGAAAACCCAAATATAAAACAGCCCGTAAGGAGAACATTCTAAGAAAAATACAAAAACTGAACCATTGATATTTCACGACAAGATCTACTCTCTGAAAGCGCAATAAAAAGAATTAACACATAACAGGCTGCCAGCAACAAAGCTTCACCATGAAGGGTTGGGCGGTAGAGAAACCTCTATATACCAACACAGCCAAGGCAAACAGTTAAGAACCAACAACTTTAGTCAAATTTGTGGGCGACACAAACATTATATTAACACAGCTGATGCCTCCAAAAATGCCAGTCTCTTCACCTCATCATTACAACTACATAGCAGCCCATGTCATCCCTCAAAATGACAAAAAAAACCAAAAAAAACAAACAATTCTTACCTTGATTAAAACATTAATATTGTTGGTTATTTTCAAAGCTACCACTTTGATTTTGTTCTGCAAGAAAAACAAAAATAAAGAAAACAAGTTAATTACAAGCAAAATACGGTGTGGATATCACATCAAGGGGTGGATGTTTAATATCTATATCGCTATATATTATACAAAATGTCAAATATAACCGAACATGGAAATTAATTATGGACTTTATAGGAATAAACTCACTTGTCACTAAAACCTTGGGAAGATAATTGCCACTACTAGGAATACTTACTACCAAACAACCTGATACAATCTGCAATGGTTCGCATTAAAAACGGACAAGGATTCACAGGTCAGCTTATCTCTGACACTTGGGGGAACCTATGGTACATAAATCACCACCAGAGTCCACAAGATAGGTTGGTTTATTGGGCAGAAAGCCATGGTCCAACTTTCAGTGTGCTAATTAATACCAATATCCAATCAGCTGATGAGTTCTATAGATCTGGTATCTGTGTCACTAAACATTTACATCTCATCATACAGAGTCTGAAGCCAACCACAACCCCTGGCATTACCTCTTCTGTTTTAAGCGAGTCCCCGGTTTTGCCCTGCAGGGCCAGGCGAAGCTGTCTGATGTAGACCTGAAGTCCTCTGGCAAAGTACTGTAACCTGCAGGATATAATAAGACGCAATCCGTAAAGTCACCGTTTCAGCGATTTACACCACAATAATCGTCATAGAAGAACCAAAATGCTGGGACCATGAAAGACTTATACTGGACTCCTGCTCCTGAGCTCGATCTCACAGACCTTCCCATTCTAACACAACCTGCTCACATCTCACGTGGCTGCTTTGCGTGGCTCACCTGATTTTGAAATCTTTCAGCTTCTCAGCATTCACTTTACCAATGAGAAAATCCGGCAATTTCCTCCCAAGTTGGTGGAAACTGAAGAGTAAACATTCGACGTAGCTAAACTGAAGTTTGGGCTCCTCGTTGGCAGAGTTCTCCCCGTTCTCCACTTCCTCCGGTGGGAGTGGCATGTATTCCTGTTAGTACACAACAGTTATGTAGACACCGGCTGAGCATAACGGAAATAGTTACATTAATTCAGGATGGAGAGTCCGACAGGAACCATTCGAGAGGTAGAACTCCCCAAAACTCTTCTTTAGCTCATAAGTTAACTTTGGATATTTATAATTATGGGTATCTTAATGCCACACACACCATTATAAATGCATTTAATATTTGTCATGCCTGCACACATATCCCTGACAAGCAGTGAATATTTAGTGTTGTAACATAACATACCAGTAACTTATCGAACAGTTTGTTCAAGTTGGATTCTAGCTTGTCCATGTCACCGCAGAACGAGCTCATCTCCGCCAACAACTTCAATACCTGAAAGACGACATTCCACAGTTACATTCAAGGCCAATTACTTCACCGATTATAAGAGGCAAGTCGCCGTTTACTAGAACAGTGCAGGTTTATTACTTGATGTACTCAGACACAAGAATCACCAACATCCCCAGCAGATACTTACCTCCAGCTGCACATCAATGCCTTCAGCTGGGCTGGTCAGAGAGCTCAGGATGGGAAGAACGTGCTCACAGAAATAGGTGACGAATTTAGTGGAGTGGACGTTTTTCTGCAAATGAAGAGCAAACCGCATTGAGATGCCTGAAGAATATCTGAGGCTATGAAATAGGAGTTATTACACGTCCCCTAGTTACACTTACTGAGAAGAGGGGCACTGCCTGGCGCATGCACTGGAGCAGGCGGTCTACAGAGTCAGGGTCTGCTGGGTTTAGGGTTTGATGCAGTCCTGCTTGCTCGGTCACTAGATCCACCAGTAGCTGTCTCCCGCTGACTGTCTGCAAGGTCTTCAGTGAGGACAGGATCTTCATGAACAGGACAAACTCCTCTCCGGTGACATCATACAGAACCTTACAAGCACAAAAGGAAATTAAATTCATCCTGAGAAATAAACCTTAAGATAAGGATTTATAGTAGTTATTAAAACATGGAACCTACAATTTATTTCTTTAACCCAAAGCTATTAGCCAATATATCGACCAGTGTATATAAATTACCTTTTTGGATTCAGAGAATATTAAATCTTCCACCTCCTTCGTCAGAACGTCTTCGGGAAGCGTCTTCATCTTGGCAGAGAGGAATTTAATGGCTCTCTCGCGGACAATATCTTCACCTTGAAGAATCTGGCTGAACAAGCCCCCCAGTGTACCTGCGAAAAACAGTCCCCGATTAGAAACAAAACTTCTCAACCGTACAAGAGCTAGCGCCATGTTAATGGGCCTCTGACACTGCTATAACTACTACAGTTTTAAAGAAAACAAACTGCTACACAGATATATTCTGCAAACTACTGAAAAATATATACAGTCCCTAAGATCAACAATTAACAATTAATAGGAAATGTGAGTGAATCTCAAAATGAATGTAGGGGTTAAATTATTCTGAATTAAGTGGCGTCACAATTTGGGAATAAATAACCTACTGAACGTAATATCTTTGCATAGAATTTGACCATTGCTTTCTTATATATTATCCTCTCTATTAAGGATGTTGAGTGTTGTAACCTCTGGTCATATCACCATATAATCTGGATGGCTGTACTGTACTTTTGGTTTAATATCATTGAACCATTTCCCTGTGTTACACTCTTGAGACAAACACTGCAACCTTATTTGTCAAGGCTGCTTAAGAAATATTCAATTAGATGAACCCCGCACTGCGCAGTGTGTGCATATTACAATATAAATACTGTGACTATAGCCCATCATCTCTGCAGTTACCTTTCGCATCCATTTTGAATATGCTCAACAAAGCATTGTTCACCAAGTTGAATTCAGCGGAATCATCTAAAACAGAAACAGATTACAGATCGTCACAATGAAGCTTTGAACACGCAATGAGCAAAACTGATAAACTCCGTCCCGGTGAGCATGTACATTCATGTGTACACACTGACACGATTTACCTTCAGATCTGTGCTCTTCATCTCTCATAACCATCTGCTGAAAAGATGTGACTCTGTACAGATATCTGCCTACACTGCTGGTGTTGAGTGTGTACACACTGCCACATTTGTCCAACATTGTTCCATCGTTGATTGTGATTTTTTTTTTACGTTTATAAAATCAAATCAACAGATACAATGTGCTTTGGTATGATAAAACAAAATAGTGGGAGCATACAAACCAATGCGATATTAGTCATTTATTATGTGATCTGTACGATAATTACATCAGTGTGTACCCAGCTTTACGGGTAACTGCAGCCCCTACTAGAGGTTGTGACGATTCTATTGTGGTTTAATGAAGGAGAGAGATATAATACTCAACTCACGAGTAAGATGGAAGGAAGAAAAATAGTTTGGGACGTGATAGTTTGTAATATAAAAATAAATATTATACGCTTCATACCGTACCTGACTGCAGAAGCTGAGTGAGAATGTCTGCCACACGGGGGAGGTTGTCTCCTGCTGCAAACTGTGACAGTTCTTTAATTGCTTGCCGGCGAATCTAATAAAGAACAGAAAATTAACGGGGTGACTCATCTCAGCACTCACAATGTGGATTACAGTCAGTGTAGGAGGGAAAAGTGGGGAGCTCCACAAATCCCTCAACAAACCCTTACACACAGACACCCTATCCATGCATAACAATAAGAAACACGTCTCTCTAATCCACCCCCCAAAAAAAGCATTACTCTGCATACCGAACAAATGTACCCAAATCGGTAAACACAAAACATTAATGTACTGTGTCATGAAATCCGCATTGCATGAGATCCTGAAAACGATCGGGAGCTTCCATAAAAAGAACAGTTTTGAGAATTGTTAGAACCGTCAGTCTAAGCAGAGACTGCACCGTTCTAAACAAAGGTATGATAGGTACAATAAAGATACCATTTCCAAACTGTTCATATAATTAGCCTAAAAGCAGGACAAATGGTCACAAAGAGCATAGGTGTAAATGCAAGGTAAGTAAGTCAATGCAATATGCACATCAGATAACACACGATCTATGGCATGGACCGACATGACCAAAAAGGAAAAGTATGTGTATGTGTGTGTGTGTGTGTAATATATATATATATATATTATAATAAAAGTCTAGTGGCGTGTGTTAGTCTGTGCGTTTGAAAAAAAAAAAAACCAAGCTGCAGCGCCACCTACTGGGTGGAGTTATACACTGACCTACTAAATTCTTAGTGTGTGGGGGGGGGGGAACTCAGAAAGGGCTGAAATTTGGTATACTAAGATGTTTTTAATTTGTTAATTGTTAAGTGTTTATAAAGATTTTAAAAATATATATATATTTCTTGAAGGAGAAGTGACAGTTGGGAGTGGCTGGTGGTTGCCGGGGGTGACAGTTGGGAGTGGCTGCCGGGGGTGACAGTTGGGAGTGGCTGCCGGGGGTGACAGTTGGGAGTGGCTGCCGGGGGTGACAGTTGGGAGTGGCTGCCGGGGGTGACAGTTGGGAGTGGCTGGTGGTTGCCGGGGGTGACAGTTGGGAGTGGCTGGTGGTTGCCGGGGGTGACAGTTGGGAGTGGCTGGTGGTTGCCGGGGGTGACAGTTGGGAGTGGCTGGTGGTTGCCGGGGGTGACAGTTGGGAGTGGCTGGTGGTTGCCGGGGGTGACAGTTGGGAGTGGCTGGTGGTTGCCGGGGGTGACAGTTGGGAGTGGCTGGTGGTTGCCGGGGGTGACAGTTGGGAGTGGCTGGTGGTTGCCGGGGGTGACAGAGCGAGAGGAGTGTGATACTCAGGACCGCTGAGAGAGATCCCTGTGTCTGGATAGACATCTGGATAGATGTGGCGATAAAGATGAAGGATGAGGTGATGGAGAAAAATGATGAGGTGGTGACATGTGGACAAAACCACGTTAAAAAAGGGCACTTGAGTCGGGAAGTAACGCTCTTCCCCTGAGGAGGCCTGGGCTAGGCCCAAATGCATGACAAGAACCTTTTTAACACCTTAAGTAGCTTGATTTGACTAGAATGCATGAGTATCATGCACGGGTTAATTAATATATATATATATATATATATATACACACACAATATATACACACATACACTATTCTGGCAGGAATACTCTTCACGTAATAAATGACAAGATTGGTGAGGACTACAAATTACCCACAAAATAACAGAAGACTGAATACAATATCATACCGAAACATCTTCGTCTTCACATAGATCCAGCTGAGCATTGAGGGCAGCGTCGGACAGCTCTGGGAAATGCTTGAAAAATTTGGGTATAAACTGAGCTGCCAATCTCTTTTCTTTCGCTCCCCCTTTCACGCCATCCAGGATTACTTGATATGCGGCTTTGTGCTGCAGAAAACAAGGGGGTGTTACTATAACAATTTAAAATGTCAATTTTGCTTCTTAAAAAATACTTGTCCTTTACTCTCTTCTGTAATAAATATTGTGCCTAAACTGAAAAATAAACAATCCTGTATTGACAAGCGTTAGATTTACACTTGGAAAGGCTGCAGGTCGTCCGCTGTGTCATGTTCAGGTGCCTCACCCAGGACCAGCAATAAGAGTGGTGGGACCAGATTTACTGACATCAGACCAGAGTCTAACAAAACCAGGGATAGATTAACATTTACTGCTGCAACAAGGGCAAAACTAAAGGCTCGGGTACTGTATATAGAGCTTAACTTAGTGCTGACTTAGTGGTCCATTAGAAGGTAGTGACCAGTAGACAATGAGGCCACAAGTGCAGCTCAGTGTCTGCAAAGTGTGCACATCTGCAGGAACGGGGACAAAGAAGGCTGTATTCCCATAACTGGGTTATGTGGGGTTGGTAACGGGCAAAAGCCTCTGGATCCATATCCTCAATTAAATCAATTTAATTGAGGATATGGATCCAGATCAACATGCAGACTGTACAAAAAGTAGACCCCATGTCACAAAAGTCTGGGTAGCCCTGGCTTCATTTATACGGATGCTCATTTTGAATGCTCAAATAAATACCTGAATTTAGAACATAACTCAGTTTGTCCCAGGCTTGTTTGGACTATTTAAGTATAAGCTAGGGCAATTAAATCAATATAGACACCCAAACCATAGGACATGCATTTGTCACTAGCGTTACTACTGGCTTGGTAAGCTCATTTGGAGCTCCCCCTAGGCTCCTACAACACATTTATCCACAGGTAATTGCATGTGGATAGAAAAGTAGCTTTGTAGTGTTATACCCGTCTCGGTTTAAATGTGTTTTACAAGTATTAAACACACACATAACCAACACTAGTGGGTACAAGGTGTAAAGGTTTCAATATCACCAACACTCGCACATCTTGTTTCAGCTGTGCCTTCTTCCACTTAGAATGTAAGCTCTCTAATGAGTAGGGTCCCACATACCCTTTGTTTTCATGTCTGTACTTATTTTGTCTATCTTGCATGTCCCTGTTTTATGTATGTCCTGTTTTCCCTACTGTACGGTGTTGTGGAGCACTGTGACACCTTACAAATCTATGGTGAAAATAATAACTGTCCTTTAATACCACTTCCATCTAGTATTTTGTCTTCAGGCATGTGCTTCCATGTAAGCAATCCTAAATTACTTAGTTATCACTGAGAATTCATACTGGAGATAACAATGAATCAATGAACAAACTAGGTCAATTTCAGCAGGTGGTGTATTGTAATTGTTATATAAGGGTTACTTGTGCCATCAATAATTTATAAATATTGCTAAATATTGAGTGAAGAGGGTTTTACAGGAAACCAGTAATCAAACAGTTTCCCAGCACTTACATTTAGCAATGGCTTCTAACTTTACCTTCACTGCTTCTTTTTATTCTCTCTCCATAGTAGAAAGATCTGACAACATCTGGAACTGAAAGCCTTACAGCGGCTATGGGAAGTTCCCAATGGCAGAGCGAGCCCAAAAGCACTGAAGGTGGGGGCAGCACGGTGGCTTAGTTGTTAGCACTTCTGTCTCACAGTGCTGGGGGGGTCATGAGTTCAATTCCCGACCGTGTCCTTATCTGTGTGGAGTTTGTATGTTCTCCCCGTGTTTGCGTGGGTTTCCTCCGGGTGCTCCGGTTTCCTCCCACACTCCAAAAACATACTGGTAGGTTAATTGGCTGCAATCAATATTGATCCTAGTGTGTGTGTGTGTGTGTATATGTTAGGGAATTTAGACTGTAAGCCCCAATGGGGCAGGGACTGATGCGAGTGAGTTCTCTGTACAGCGCTGCGGAATAAGTGGTGCTATAGAAATAAATGGTGATGATGGTGAACAGTAGAAATCACAGTTATATGTAAATGCCAGGACGCTGCTAAAGTCTGTGAATGGTGGGGCCCCAGTCGAGGGACCACCACCCAAGTACAATTATTACAAATCAATTTTTAAAACTAAAAAAGTCACTTTAGAAAGCAAAGCATTACAATGAGCTCCGTGCTATACAAATGACTTTTCTCCAGCTCACACTCAATACATGGAGTGAGAAACTAATTAACGAATAAGGGCACCACATTTACAAGCAAGGACAAAGAAGGGGGGATGGGAGGGGGGCTTGGATGAGGGGGGTAAAAGTATAGCTGAGGAGAGACTAGGTAATGTAATAGTATAGCAGCAGTGAGACAAGGGAAGGTAATAGAACAGGTGATTGTGCAGGAGGGGGTAAAGAGAATGTTGTAAGGATAGTGGGAAAGCAGGTGGGTTGGGGGTTAACAGAATATGGAAGGGTTCATAAATACAGTAAAGGGAAGAAGATGAGACTATACAATTGTAAGTAGTACTACAGAAGCTGGGGAAAATAAAAAGAATGGTAATAGTATAGGGAGGGAGCAAGAAGGGGGTAATAGTATAGCACCGGAAGGGGGTAATAGTATAGCACTGGAAGGGGGACACACAAGGTGGGGGCTAATACAGCACTGGGGGGGGAATAGTATAGCGCTAGGGGGGCAAGGAGGGGGTAATATTACAGAATGAGGGGTTGAACAAGCATATCACTCGGGGTGGGGGGACAAGGAGAAGGGATAATAGTAAAGTGCAGTGGCTCCCAAACTCTGCGCCACGGCTCCCTGGGGTGCCGTGATCTCAAAGGGGTGCTGCGGCCAGGGCTGGAGGTAAGCAAGGCAGGGGACTACTTTGTAATTATTTTGGCTTGGGGGTGCCTTGAAAAAATTATGGAGACCCTAAGGGTGCCTCAACCTGTGAAGGTTCGGGATCCACTGGTGTAGTGCTGGGGGAAGGGGGGGCGGGACAAGGAAGGGGGTAAAGGTACGGCGTCGGGGGGGGGGGCAAGGAGGGGGTAATATTATAGCACTAAGGGGGGGGGGGTGGAATAGTATAGTACCATGGGATGAACAAAGAGGGGAGCAATAGCAAAGCGCAGGGGGGGGACGGGGACAAGGAGGGGGCAGTATTGTAGCTGCAGGGAAAGAGGGGCCGGGGGTATCACAATAGTAGTGGCGGGGAGACAATAGTATAGCGGTGGGGAGAAGGGGGGTATGATGGTATAGCGGCAGGAGGGATGAGGGGGGGTTAGAGGATAGCACAGGGGGTTAGAGGTAGATGAGGAGGGGACAAATAGAGCGCTGGGGGCTAAATAAAATGGTGGAGGGGATAAATGTCCCGGAGGTCTGGGGGGAGGGTACTCTGTGTCTTTAATGGTCTCGGTAAGTTAGAAGACCCGCCGGGAGGAGGTTACGGGGCCCGAGGAGAGGCGGCCCGGACACCGCTGTCCGGGACCCGGAGGTGACCCCGGGAGAGACGCTCTTACCTGGCTAACGTCGTCCTTGGCGTCGGCCAGGATCCCGTAGTTCCGGTACAGCTCCTCCACGGTCGGCATTGTCTGCTCTGGCGGCTCCGGTGATCAGCGGCTCAGTGTGTGCGTAGCGACCAACAGCCAGCGAGAGGAGGCGGGAAACAGGAGAGTACAGGGAGCAGAGCGGAGGTCACAGCGCCACCTGGCGGCTCCGGCGCTCAGCGGCTCTCCCAGCTCAGTGTGTGCGTAGCGCCCAACTGCCAACGAGAGGAGACGGGAAAGAGGAGAGTCCAGAGAGCAGAGCGGAGGTCACAGCGCCAGCTGGCGGCTCCTCGCAGCACATTGGTGTATGGAGAAATACAATCCCATCTGCTCATGTTCTCTGAGTGGGATAATAGTGAACTTGTTACATTCACCTGCTGTCCGATAAAAGTTATGTCATAAAGATTAGAGTAAGAATAGACGGTAGAAATGACTCCTAACATGATAAAGAGGGATGCAGATGGTCAGAACTGACATTTTCAGTGCCCCTAAATTTCCAGGGATTAACCTTTAAAAATGGGACTGACCCTGGAATTTTAGGGCACATGGTAACATGGCTGCAGAGGAGCCGACGCTGCTACATTAATTTTGAGCAAAATAACCAATGTCTGATTTGTCCCCAAGTGTCGAAATCTGGTTGTTCACGGGGCAAAGGGGCAGTAGCAGGGGCGGCTAGGCCAGGGGGGGTTATATGGTCCCATAGTGGGCTACCTTGGGCTGGGTCACCTGCATTTTTTTCATTAAAATGTTCCTAATAGGCTGCCGAGTCAAGTTTAACCCCCCCCCCCCCCCCCTCCCCTCCTGGTAGCTAAAATTTACCAGCCCTCTCCTGGATGGTAGCGATTATCAGCTTTTTGGAGGCGTGAATGGGGCAAGTGGGGTGTACAAAGGGTTAAACTTGCCCTTCTATTACTGTACCTCACTTTCCACATTAAATGGGCTGTGGCAATGCTCGCTATGCCTGGGACCCTTTCTCTTTCAGATATCCAAATTATGTTTCTCCCTATAAACAGAGATGGAAATTCTGCGCTCCCAAGGGAGTGTGAATGCAGCCAAGGGGAATAGGTGTGGGGGAAAAAGTCCCAACCCCTTTATATAGCAATGATCAATTTCCCCGGCGCGGGAAGGGGAAGGAGGGAGGGAACAAACCAACATGTAGCTGTAAAACAATGATGGTATTCACCAGGTAGGCCAGCCGGCGTACCTGTGATTATTGAGGATACAATGTCAGGTATAAATATATCAATAAACACTATTCCAAATAGTGTACAAATGCAGATGGAAGGTAAAAGTCTTGAGAAGACAAAGTCTTAAATAAACAGTAAATCTCCTGTTGCTAAAGCCAGCCGGCTATTCAGTAGTGATCAGCGCCGGTGCCAGGGTTCACGGCGCCCTAGGCAAAACTTCACCAATGCGCCGCGGACACTGAAAAATAGCGGCGGCACCCTGCCGCCGCTGCAACCCTCTCCTGAGTCAGCGGCGCCCTGCAGGTCCCGGCGCCCTAGGCAACTGCCTAAGGTTGCCTAATGGGAGCGCAGGGCCTGGTAGTGATCACGCATAATGCGCATGAGAGAAAGGAATCCACCTTGTAGATAGTGATGCAAAGCAGCTGTTGTAGAATATGGTGCAGGAAATAAATCCTCTGTTCCATAGAGCGTCTTTGCTGAGGTGAATAAATGAAAACAAAGGAAAAGTCCAAACACAAATGATAAACACGGAGACCTTGCAAAGTCCCGTGCAATAAGAACAGAATGTAGTGACAGAGGCTAGTGCTCATACATATCAGTAGAATAAACAGCAGGTCCTTAAACCGGACTAGTGAAACAAAAAAATAACTGTGGGCTGATCCCCAAGTATTCGGAGGTTTCAGTCCAGCAGAAAATAATGTATGTAGTAGGTCCGTGAACCGGACCTACCAGTCAGAAAGTCGGCTGATAGCTGGTAATCCAGATCTAAAAGCTGAGCGGTAGTGGGTGAGGGCAGTGCACTTACCCTTCTTGAGGATGCATCCTCCGGTGTCCGGGTCCTTAGCTGTTCCTCCTGGTACAAGCCGTCCACGAAGTAGACCACCGGAAGTGTGAAAGTAGAAATGCCGGGTAGGTGGCGCATGCGCGCTAGGTGGCAGTTACGGAGCCCCGCAGAATTGTAGTTGAGAGTGAGATGCTTTGTAGCAATATGACAGATATCGATATCCGCGAGTGCAACCCTACGCGTTTCACCCCAGTAGGGGCTTCTTCAGGGAAGGTTGTCTGCACTTGTATTTCCTGCACCATATTCTACAACAGCATCACTATCTACGAGGTGGATTCCTTTCTCTCATGCGCATTATGCATGATCACTACTGAATAGCCGGCTGGCTTTAGCAACAGGAGATTTACTGTTGATTTAAGACTTTGTCTTCTCAAGACTTTGCGTTTATTTACCTTCCATCTGCATTTGTACACTATTTGGAATAGTGTTTATTGATATATTTATACCTGACATTGTATCCTCAATAAACACAGGTACGCCGGCTGGCCTACCTGGAGAAGGGAGAGGGGGCTGGTACTGTCCTTGTCTCTCCTACTCTCTTATATTATTGAGGATGACACATTGGGGTATATTTACTAAAGTGCGAGTTTGAAAAAGTGGAGATGTTGCCTATAGCAACCAATCAGATTCTAGCTGTCATTTTGTAGAATGCACTAAATAAATGAAAGCTAGAATCTGATTGGTTGCTATAGGCAACATCCCCACATTTTCAAACTCGCAGTTTAATAAATATACCCCATTGTCTTTAGCCTTTACCATGGAAATACAACAATATTGCAAAAAAAAACAATATGCCCCCACCCAAAAAAAAAGTACAAAACAAAACCTTGCACACTAGGCTGCAGCCTATTGAATAATCAGGCTCTGCTGGGGTATCTTGGACTACAAAGACTGCCTTAATTATACCCCTCTTCCGGGTCTCATGGAAAGGAGTAGAAGGGGCTAATTCAGGGAGGATGCCACAGCAAAATCAATCATCAGTGATTTGGCTCCTTATTTTGGACACACTGTGCAAGCATCCTATCTACAGACTCTGTAGATCCAGCAGTAACGGGCCTCCAGGAGTGAGATGGGCAGTCCCTCCGTCCCTGACTAGCCTCGGGAGATATAGGCTTCCAATTGGGTAGCCGGCAAAGATAGCTCCTTCCCTGTCCCCAGAAGCCACGAGCGTGGGACACAGAGTCAGAAGACCAGAAGGGAGATTCGGCTTTGAACAAATCGAGGAGGCTCGAGGTCAGGACTGATTAGAGATCACGGATCCTGCTAGAATGATCAGGAAGAATTGGAGGCTGCTGCGAGGACCAGAGATCTTCCTATTCCTTCGTTCTTGTGCAGGTCATGTGGATGTGTGTGCCCACCGAAAGCCGGGTGACATTGAAACAGGTCCACTGTGAGAGGGAGAGGAGCCTCAGTGCTACCAGACGGTACCCAGTACAGAGATCCCAGAAATTGGTTATAGGGAGTATTTGTTTTGTATCCTTTTAACTTGATGGCTTATTGACACAGGGTAGTGCCTAGGAAGTCACCTTATATACATAACTCCCAACATTTGAGATTCTGGAATCAGGACAGGGGGCATTGATACATCTCGATAGGGGCATGACCGTGTCACAATGGGGGCATGCTTAGCTCTGTGTAATGCTAAGCTGCCCCTTAGCAACCTACCCTCCAAATACCCACACAGTGCTGCATGCACCAGTAGCTGGAACGTGTGACCCCGTTCACTGCTCCTGTGTTTTGCCCTAAAATCAGGACTGTCCCACAGAAATCAGGACAGTTGGAAGGCATGCATATAGACAGTGCTAAATCCCATCCAATAATGCAGTGTTTCCCAAACTAAGCTGTCAAGTACCCCTAACAGTGGATGTTTTCCAGATCTCCTTGCTGGAGCACAGGTGTATTCATCACTGGCTGACACATTGTAACAGATCCACAGGTGGTATAATTATAATGTGTCAGTCAGTAATGAATACACCTGTGCTCCAGCAAGGAGATATAAAGAACATCCACTGTTAGGGGTACTTGAGGACTGAGCTTGGGAAACGCTGCAATAATGGATCTTTATGAGTCCCTAGTTGTCAGTCTGGTAAAGGGATAAGTATTAGCATTTTTTTTAACATGAAGCAGCTGTTTATGTACAATGATAATATTATAAATGCACGTGTATTTTATCTAATGAAATTACTGAAAATAAAAGCAACTCATGTGCTGTAAGTGGGTGCCTGGTTGATATACTATTATAGTATTTAATACAAGAGTCTGCACTTCAATGGTTAATTGTCATAAAAAAATCGATTTATTCTGGCATTTACACCAATATCTTCACTTTTCGGTCCCTATTGGGATATTTTACAAAGTAAATACAATGATGCACAACTATTCCTTACATAACCCACAATCCAAATAAAATGTGGCACCTTTCTGAAGTCATTATGGACATTAGCAAAACAATTCTCATACAAAAATTATAATCGTGACCATTAGATGGCGACATAGTCATAAACAGTGTACACAGTACAATGAAGTATAAGGGGGGACTTCAATTGACCGCAAGTCTCCCCCCGCAGCCTTAAAAAAAACAAAAAAAACCCCTGCAGGTTTTTAACTGCTATAGCGACCACTTTTAGTTAACACAGCGTTAAAACTTGTGCAATTCAATTGAAAAAGAGGTCACGCTGCTCCCCCTGCGCGTTAATCATTGGTGCTTGCAAATTTTTAGGGGAGTGAATGGGAGGGTTTAACGCGGTTATGTATACAAAAAAAAGGATTGGCATACATTTGCATACATTAGATTGCATTACACAACCTTTCTATTTGATAATATCTACATACAGTACTTTCTTTTAGCATATTTCTTTTATTTCACTGTTTTTTTACTAAAGAATCATCGATACCATGTCAAAACACATTAGTACATACATATTAGTACAATTAACATACATAAATATAATAAATTAGTGATTTTTGTTTTTGTTTATTTTTAAGGGTTTTTTTTTCATTATTATTTTAAAATAAAATCAACTTTTCATGTTATACATTACTGATAAACATAGTTTATCTTTTTTTTTTTTAATTATTACATGATTTCAAATAGTTTTCTTAGGTTTTTTATTTTTAGCACACCCCAAAGAGGTGCGAGATAAAACAGGGTATTGGCCTGTTTTACCCGCCGCGTTAATAAAAAATTGAATAGCTTTTAACGCGGTGGGCTCTCGCCCACCCTATACTTTCAATAGACCTTCTACTGGACCGCGAGAGGACCGTTTGATGGAAAAAAAAACGTAGCGTTAAAAATGGAATTGAATTGCTGGTAAAGTTAACCCGCTTGAAAAGGATAAAAAACAGCGTTAAAATGACTTAACACGCTACAAAAAAAAACAACTCGCTGACAATTGAATACCCCCCTAAGGATAAAATCACTTCATTTGTAGAATCAGGAGACATTAAAACATTTCAGTCAATAGGTGATCCCGTAGAGTGGGACGATGGTCGTCCCTGTTTTTCTAAATCGAGCTACTGTACATTAATTGAAAAGAAAATATATTACTTTATAACAAAATTCAGCGAATAGGTCATGATGAGGATTGTAATTCCCTGAGATCCGTCTAGAACGGTAATGGGCAACCGGATACACTTCCGGGGCTACATGGGCAGTCCTCTCACCTTCAATAGGGCCGCACGTTACCCTTCATCTTAGTAGAAAGTTAAAACAATACATTAAATCAAAGAGACACTTATAATAATAACATATCAGCAGGCATTTTATACAAGTGTTAACGCTATAACAAACAAATTTGACAATAAAGCAGAAAGGACCCTGGGGGCCACAGTTGAAAGCTCGAAGGGCCGCATACAGCCCTTGGGCCACTCGTTGTCCATCGCTGGTTTAGACAATGCCATTCATCATCAGCAAAAAGGGTTAACACTTTTACAGAAGTAAATATCACTGTTGAATAGGACTAGCTGACGTAGAGGTCAACACCACCAACCAAGACAGACATATGATCTGCATCCATATGAAGCACTGACACCTTGTATATGCAAAGCCTGAGACAATAAGGAAGCCAGGCCTTTAATGGCATCAAGATTGCAGCCTGGTGATGAAGTCCTAGCTGCTCGAAAGGGAATATGTCAAGGAAATATTCTGCAAAATCCTGCAGCAGAGCTGAGCAGCCTCTGGACTTGATACAAGTATATTTTTAAACCAAGGTCTGCTAGGTAGCTGTCACATAATTACCCGATATTTGGGAATGAATGCCATTATCCTTATCAATAAGGGACCTTGGCACCTGGCAGGGGAGCCTGATATTGGTATATAGTGGAGGAGCACACAAAGTGGTAGGTAGTTTTGACTCTCAGCGAGTGCAGTAGGCTCAGTTTAGCTCTTGTAGGTACTCGAAGACGATGCACAGTCTTAATAGATTCTTCATCTGGCTATTCTTTATCTCATTGGCTGCTGCTCGTCCTGTAAGTACACAGAATCGTTCAGCATTTTATTATTGTACCTTAGCAATACATTATTTTGCTTTTCACAATAGTAAGTACAGCCAGAACATAAAGGATCCTTCAAAACTCACGTCCAATTGCAACCTTGGAAACGTAGAGGAGATTTTATATAATGCGGTTTTTTTTCAGTGTTTTGTATATAAATTCTGGATACATTTGGTTTCCTATAATTATGTTACAAATAAAGGGCCTTTAAAATAGGTGACTTTTGGTATTTATATCCTAGGAGCTTCAGTGACCAAGTTAATTTCAGTAAGCTGTGGTTGAAATTCTATTTTCTGCTCTGTGTAGGAAGGAATTGCCACTCTGCCCACATCACAGGCATTAAAGTCACATATACAGATAATTATTACGTTATGCAACGAATTCCACGTTTCTAAAAGCATACGTCAAGACGTCAGACTATCCAGAAATATTTGATCTAAATGAATTATTGTGCTTAGGAGCAAATGTAATTATCATTAAAGTTTTAAATGGTCTGTTTTGTTTTTGCAGTTCCCAGGCAGAGTTCCCAATGAGGGTGAGTACTTTACGTTGTTTTCTATATATGTTTTATATATATATATATAAATATATATATATATATATATATATACATACATTTATACACGCCTCTAAATTCCCGGTCTCTTAAAGCTAATTTAAATATTTAAATATCTAATTTGAAAAACACTTTTACATGTGGATATAGTTTTTGGGCGTGTATTATTGTATATAGCGCCAATCATATGCCCAGCGCTGTACAGGGAGTATGTAATCACTCACATCAATTCCTCTCCCACTGGAGCTTACACTCTAATTTCCCTACCACACACACAAACACACACTAGGATCCATTTTGTAAGAAACCAATTAACCCACCAGTATGTTTTTCTCATACTTGCCAACTCTCCCGGAAAGTCCAGGAGACTCCCGAAATTCAGGTCGGTATCCTGGACTCCCTGGAGAGCTGGCATTTCTCCCGCGTCCCAAAATTCCCTTGACAAAATGACGCGATTCTCTGTGAATCGCGTCATTTTGGCCCTGCCCAGCGCAGCAAAACGTAACTTTACTCGTGGGTGCGGGGCCAAAATGTTGCGATTCAATGCGTCACGCCCCTCTCCCGGACGTCGCCTATTGAAAGTAGGTAAGTATGGTTTTTTGGAGTGTGGGAGGAAACCCAAGCACCCAGAGGAAACCCACGCAAACACGGGGAGAACATACAAACGCCACACAGATAGGAACCTATTTGGAAACAAGCTCGTGTGAACAGCAATGTGAGGCGCTGATCCATCCATATCGCTCTGAAGGAGAACATTTATTTGCTGCCGTAGCTGCCATCTTGTGCTGTTAAGGGTTTTATAAATGTTATTTGCATTAATTACAGATCCACTACTGGTCAACTCGGAGGATGAGGAAACTGAGGACGTTTTCACCCAAATCCTAAGGTCGAACAAGGGTAACAATTTTTTCTATCTTCAAAGCATATAAAACATGGAAGATAATTGCACTATTTCCTGTCATACATCCCTGTTCGTCTTTCAGACGCCACCGTGAAGTTGCACCACGGAGACATTGTCATGGACAGAAGCTACAGTGCTACAAAGTGCACTAACTGCCTCTGGACCAAGTCTAAGGACGGGACAGTAAAGATCCCTTACAGCCTGTCGTCCAGTTACAGTGAGTGTGGAAGCAGGAACAGGTGTCTGTGTTCGGCCCTCCAAGGCCGAAACCTGTAGAGTGACAGGAACTTGGAACCTGGACCTAACGCAGTCAGGTGACACTGTCACAATTCATGGACAAAGTAGGTCATTTAAAGATAATTTTTAGGACGACATGATTGGTTATCTCTAAAGTTCAGAATAAAACTAAGAATAACATCTAATTAGCGGTGACCTAATTATTATTTTTTTTTCTCTACTGAAATAATTTTAAGGGCCAGCTCGTCGCAAAGTCACTGCTATAAACCATTATATATTATTTTTCAATTATTGACTAAAATAAATTTAAAGTGCACTTATCTCTTATGGACAAGAGGCCATTCTCTGGGCTGATCCAAGTTCATGGCAATCCAGCCGATCAGTTCACTAAACACGGGTGATATCTGAAACAGGTTCCATGTATTTATAGGCTGTATCATGACTCAGGGATGTCACTTGTTCCCAGTAAACCGATAGGCTGCAATCTCATGAATATTGATTTAGCCCATAAGTTGACCCCACCTCCACTGCATTTGAGTAACAAGCGTACTTTGGGGAAAGGAAACTAGGAGACACCTCCAATGCAGACTTGTAGTTTTAGTAAAATATTTTATAGTTTTCTTTATATGTTTCATAGGCAAACTGAGGAGGGGGGGTTCTAGTGCCTGGAAACCCCCCTCCAAGCCTGGGGCACTGTATAATTGAGGTGGCTGGACCCTGTCCTATTTGATTCAAAGTTACTAATATGAATCAAATAGGACCTGAAACCTATCTACAAACATGAAATATCAGCAATATCAAAATGATAACAATATTAATTGTTGCACACAATTATTTTAAGGTTTTTGTTTTGTCAGAACGACACAATGTTACAACTAATTTGTACCCCACTAGCCAGCAATAGGTGTATATTATGTGAAACTGTCTAAAACAAGTTTCCTGGTCTGCTCCAGTCATTGCTGTAATAATCTAGATGAATTCTCTCCTCTCCCAGCTGACGTAGAGAAGGGGCTGATTATTGAGGCCATTCAGACCATCACATCACTGACCTGTATCCGGCTTGTGGAACGATCCACAGAGAAGGACTATCTGAATATCCAGTCTGGAAGTGGGTATGTTACAACGCAAACCTAGCCATTGGTTCAGAGAGCACGGTTATGTAGTTGTTAGGGCTGCGCCTAGCCGTTCTGGTGCCCAAGACGGCAACTGAAATGAGCGGTACGCTCAATTCTAAGGACATTTTACCAAGGACCGAGTGTATCTAAGCATTTCACAGGCATTCATTGCAACCCAAAAACATTAAACACACTTGTAGCATGTCCTAGCTATATATCTATCTATCTATCTATCTATCTATCTATCTATCTATATATATATATATATATTGCAACAAAAGACAGGCACGGCGCCTCAATGTGTATTATCAATTGAATATATATATAGGCGAATGTAATAAGCTGCGTACCATAAGGTTTTAGTAGGTCGTCTTAATCCTATATGGGAGACCCTCCTTCCAGGCTGTCCTCCCAATAAATCACAGCTCGGACAATGCAGGAAAAACAAAAGTAACATAGAGTGGTACGGTCATGGTATACATCACACTTCTTGTGAGCATGCACACCACCTATTTAGGTTTCCTTATTGTGAGAAAAAACCATATATACCCAAAGTGGAGAATCATATACAGTATATTAGACACCCACGTGATGTATAATAATAAACTGCGTACCAGATGTTTTCTAGGTATAAGCATAGATAAATTCCTTGGATGATCAAATATATATTCTCTCCATCTCAACCTCATTCATTGGTTGCAGGGGATGTGTTTGAGGCCACGGGGGGCACCTTCCGCGGATGAGTCGACTTCCTGCGGGATTTGATTGCTCCAGGGGGTTGAGTCATAATTTTAAGATATGAATAAAAGCAAAAACCATAAAACACGTTGCTTCCTTAGTCACAGTTCTGCTGGTTACAGCGACGGGTCTCTGGTGTCTGCAGTCGCCACACTGTCAGCTCGTGTATTCCGCTGGTTTGAATGTAAATATCCGAGGAATTTATCTATGCTTATACCTAGAAAACATCTGGTACGCAGTTTATTATTATACATCACGTGGGTGTCTAATATACTGTATATGATTCTCCACTTTGGGTATATATGGTTTTTTCTCACAATAAGGAAACCTAAATAGGTGGTGTGCATGCTCACAAGAAGTGTGATGTATACCATGACCGTACCACTCTATGTTACTTTTGTTTTTCCTGCATTGTCCGAGCTGTGATTTATTGGGAGGACAGCCTGGAAGGAGGGTCTCCCATATAGGATTAAGACGACCTACTAAAACCTTATGGTACGCAGCTTATTACATTCGCCTATATATTTATTCAATTGATAATACACATTGAGGCGCCGTGCCTGTCTTCTGTTGCAGTGTTTCCATTTCCGGATTGACCATCTGGCTACAGGTTATCGTGGCTGCCGCTCACACTTGAGCCAACTATATATCTGGAACTGTTCCATTTTATACTGTATTTGATTTACATTGATAATTCTGTCACGCTGTGGTTACTAGCGCCATTTATATCAACTTGTTGGTTTTCTATATATATATATATATATATATATATATGTTTTGAAATAACTGCACCTTAAATATACTATTTTGGGCGTTATTCGCATTACTAACCAGCGTATGCATTATGTCCAGCCAGGAGAAAATGTTCTCAGATTAAGAACATATACTGAGTAATACATATAATGAGCTATAGTGCTGTGTATTGCAAGAAGTACATATTTTAATACCTAACTTCCATATAGTCATTATAAGAGACAATGGACAACGACATCCATGAAGATTGAGCCATGAGGGACATAGGGGTTGGTTTATCAAACAATGTAAAAAGGAAAAGTGGAGGTGTTGCCCATAGCAACCAATCACATTCTAACTACCATTTGTCTAGTACAGTCTATAAAATGATAGCTGGAATCTGATTGGTTGCTATGGGCAACACCTCCACTTTTACTTTCTAGATAGTTTGATGAATCTACCCCATAATCTTGCTAGGTTCGTAATCCACAAAAATGGGCTCTGTCTATGGTAAATTGGGACATCTGGTAACCGGTAATGTGGCTCATTTTTGGCCTACTTGAGATAAAGGTTAATACATAAGCGATTAAAATTAAACAAAACTCCAATAGACATTCTGATACCTGGTAGGAGAGGACGTCAGAACAGTTTTGCTCACTATAAATCTTGCTGGCTGCTATATTTTATCCATCCCACCTCAGGGGGTAAATTTATCAAGCTGCGGGTTTGAAAAAAGTGGAGATGTTGCCTATGGCAACCGATCAGATTCTAGTTATCATTTATTTAGTACATTCTATAAAATTACAGCTAGAATCTGGTTGCTATAGGCAACATCTCCACTTTTTTCCAAACCTGCAGCTTGATAAATGTACCCCTAGGAGTCACTGAAAACTCCCTGGATATTGTTGGATACCCACACAAACAAATTGCAAACTACAAAGCTCGATAGAGGCAGACAAGGATCAGACAACACAGTAACATGAATAGCTCTCACTATTCCTTGTATATGACCCCTGTTACCATCTCTGTATCCAGGTGCTGGTCTTCTATTGGGAAGACTGGAGGTTCTCAGGATATATCATTGATGAGTACAGGATGCCTGGGGAGAGGAGTGATACAACATGAGATCACACACGCTCTGGGCTTTTATCATGAGCAGAGCCGTAGCGACCGAGATCAACATCTGGACGTCCAGTGGCAGCACATAGCTGAAGGTACAGATATATATATATATATATATATATATATATATAATATATATATATATATATATATAATATATATATATATATATTACAGCCATTCCATCAAAGTCTGCAGGGGTTGTTCTAGAGCAATGATGAAGGAGTAAAGGTGAATTTACATGTGCATTAGTTTAAAGACATTTAAATGAGCCAAATAGACAAACATAAGTCATTTTTATTGAATTGTGGGACGGTATAAAGCTGCACTACCAGCTAGAAAAATATTTCACTCAGGTGACCCTCCCCTTAGCCTCCGGAGATTCTTCCATGCAGCCGTTTTTTCCTGGGGCGTGTGCATTTATAAAATATATCTTGTCACCTGATTGCCCAGCAGGTATCATGGTGAAGACAGCCACTGAAATTAAGGATATATACATATATACATCTGCTACTTTCTCTTGGGACATTTAATGAATAGCTCAGTGGTTATAGTGCTAGTTAGTATTTTGACAATTACTTTATAGACATTTATATGACTTAAAGTTAAAATTAACATATTTAAGGCTTAGGGGACAATGTATCAAACTGCAGGTTTGAAAACATGGAGATGTTGCCTATAGATTCTAGTTATCATTTATTTAGTACATTCTACAAAATGACAGCTAGAATCTGATTGGTTGCTACAGGCAACATCTCCACTTTTTCAAACCCACAGCTTAATAAATTTGCCCTTTTGACCTATAATTATTTTTTTTTTAATAGGTGCAGTATAAAGCTGCATTACCAGCTAAAAAACATTTCACTAAGATCCCCCTCCCACTAGCCATTAATTTTTCCTGGGGATTCCCTGTTACTCTTACAGCCACGGACAATAACCGGTGAGGAGGAGGGGGAGGGCTAATGAGATGAAAGATTACTGTTATAGGGCCCTATTCCCTTGTGTCCCCGTTAATACCCTCTGTCCTTCTCTCCTTACGCTTATCTGCTCTCTATCTTATGTCCCCCTCTCTCTTAACACTATAGTCAGGGGCAGTACCCCGCCTAGCTCCTCATTGGTGCTGGTCTGGCTAATCATTGCTTTCTATTGTATTGTCCTCTCTTGTTATGTTCTACTGTTTTACTGTATGCTGTCTGTACCGCGCTGCGGAACCTCCGTGGAGCCTTACAGATAAAACATAATAATTATTGTTAGAATTATAAAGAAAATCCTTTATCGTATCTTTAAATGCAGCTAATTGGGGTCAATTTGAGTTAGCTGACACAGACAACATGAATCTACCGTACGACTACTCCTCAGTCATGCATTATGGAAGGTAAGATGAATTCCTGGGGCCTGTAGAGGCTTCTTACTCACCTGGGCAATTTTTAGTCCTATAACAGTTTTTTTTTTCCAAGATCAATGTTGTATCAGTTTTTGCATTAACCTTCTGTAGGGTTAACAGAGAAGCCTGGGGATGGCACAGAAACCCTAAAGGTTAGAAGGTTTGATACATCTATCCCATAGTGACCTACACGTTACTGATGTCATTTATCACAGTAGTGATGTCATAGAGTGACAGAGGGCGTCCCCCAGTACCCAGGATTGGCAATCCAGTAAAAGTTTTGAAAAAATGCCCAAAAGAGCGCTAAAAGTCAGATTTTATAGACAATTATTTAAGTGGTGACCCCATTGCCTTTCATATATGAAATTCAACCCAACTGTCCTCGAGTTTCCTACTGCACATACCATTAATGGAAAATTTCACTGAAGAAACTCTCTAAAACCCCCCAAAAATTTCTGTTTGGCATTACCAATGATCCAGAGTTTTTTTCCCCGATTCAAATAGACATCGGGGGGTAAATGTATCAAGCTGAGAGTTTTCCAGCGGGTTTGAAAAACCAATCAGATTCTAGCTATCATTTATTTAGTACATTCTACAAAATGATAGCTGGGAATCTGATTGGTTGCTATAGGCAACATCTCCACTTTTCAAACCAGTGGCGGATCCAGGGGGGGGGGGGGCGATCGGGGCGATCGCCCCCCCCCCCCCACTAAGGGCTTGCTGCCGACAGCTGCACACTGTGCAGGTCCGTTCAGCAGTGACAGTATGCTGCCCGAATGCTCTGATTGTGTTTTAAACACAATTAGAGCAGCGGGACAGCACACTTTCACTGCTGAACGGACCTGCACATACTGTGCAGCCGCCGGCAGCCTTAGGACACATAAAGGGGGTGGGGCCTAGATCGCCCCCCCTAAAATCGCCCCGGGTAAGGCAAACGTCTGGGTCCGCCCCTGTTTCAAACCCGCCGAAAAACTCAGCTTGATACATTTACCCCTGGGTGTTATCGAGGCCCCTCCCCAATGTTTGTCCCATACGTGCAAATTAGTTTGAAAAGGTTTGCCTAGAAGGATCGAGGATCACAGTGCTGGACCATTGGAGCATTTGGGTGGACCCGTCAATTTAGGGTAACCGCTGCCTGAAGATAAGTAGAACTTTGTATTTTAGCTAATTTTAGTGAACTCTACACACAACTATTTTTGCAGGTACGCTTACTCCAACACTTCTGGACAACCAAGTCTCACACCCAAGCCGGACCAATCGGTAGAAATTGGGCAAAGATATGGACTGAGTTCATTAGATGTGTCGAAGATTAAGAAGCTCTACGAATGCGGTATGTGATTAAATATACATTAATCTATAACGGGGTTCCAACGGTTTCAAATCGTATATGTACAAATCAATCTATGCTACTAGAAGAAACAGTAGTTATTGAATTATAATATTAAACACAGTTATTCATTCACAATTCCTATTTATTTGTTAATCAACTAAGCAGCTTAAAATGTATAATGTAATGACCTTCAAAGATCTACGTTGTGTAGTGTTTGTCTCTGTTGTTCCTCATTCATTTACTGCTCAATGTTCTTCTTTCAGATCTGTGCAGTTTCTTGCTAACAGGGACCAATGGATCGCTGGATTTTCAGACTTCCATGTCATCATATTCATATGCAACCGACTGCGTTTGGCTTGTGAGGGTCAACCGAAATAAGGTAACTGCAGGTCTGGTAAAAAGCTAAACAAACGGTTACTCATCAATCAGGTAAGAGTGATGTTGCAAAACATTGCATGTATTATGGCTGTGATAATCCAGGTAAAATATGTGGTGTTAAAAGAATGGATGACGTATAAAGTAGCTCAAGGAAATTATTCCATTCCACTAAATTAAAGAAACTACTTTTCAGATGGGTTTTGCTGGTTCTAATTGTAATTACTGGTATACATCTGTTCTGTGTCTTTGTGTGTGGTATAGAACCAACCTGTAGCCAATCCGAGTATTAGAATGTTCATAGGACTACACCAACCTGTAGCCAATCCGAGTATTAAAAGGTTCATTGGACTACACAAACCTATGGCCAATTCAAGCATTAAAATGTTCATAGGACTACACAAACCTATGGCCAATCCAAGTATTAGAATGTTCCTAGGACTAGACCAACCTGTAGCCAATTCTAGTATTAGAATGTTCATAGGACTACACCAACCTGTGTCCAATCCGAGCATTAGAATGTTCATAGGACTACTCAAACCTGTGGCCAATCTGAGCATTAGAATGTTCATACGACTATTCAAACCTGTGTCCAATCCGAGCATTAGAATGTTCATAGGACTACTCAAACCTGTGTCCAATCCGAGCATTAGAATGTTCATAGGACTATTCAAACCTGTGGCCAATCCAAGCATTAGAATGTTCAGAGGTCTACACCAACCTGTAGCCACTCAGAACATTAGAATGTTCACAGGACTACACAAACCTGTAGCCAATCAGAGCATTAGAACATTCACAGGACTAGATCAACCTGTAGCCAATCAGAGCCTTAGACCATCTTTATGTAAGCAACCTTTTAGAACCAACCTGTAATCAATCAGAGTATTAGAGTATTAGTATTATGTTTTTCAGGTTCTCTTGCAGTTTGATAAATTTGATGTCTCGCCCTCGGCTGGATGTACCTCTAATTACATCACAGTATATGATGGACCAAGCCGGAAGTCCCCCTTGTTATTAGACAGAGTTTGTGGCAGTCATGAGCTCCCCCTTCTGGTAGCAACTGGAAGCACCATGCTGGTGGAATTTGTTCACGATATGACCTTTGCATCCAATGAATTAAAGGCTTCTTACGGTTTAGGTACTGAGCACAATTAAATCCATTAATATAGATTTATATTGTCCTTGATTTGTAATGCGCCAGCAGTAGAGACAAAGTAAATGCAGAGGTGAAAACAAGGGGTAGGGCGATCTCTGTTTACATTGAGATGGGAAGAGGACAGGCGCGGGCTGCCAAATTTCAGCCCGGGGGGGCCACAAGTGGCCGCATCACATGACATGCGATGCGGCCGTGTCATTGATGACGCGGCCACATCGCGTGTCATGTGATGCGGCCGCCGGTAATATTAAGGTAATATTGCATCCACGGGGGAAGGCGGCCGGTCCAAACAGCGGTCAGACTGAGCGGCCCCGGGGGCCGATGCCCCCCGGCCCAGCCCGCCCCTGGAAGAGGACACAGTTGAGACAAGAGATGTGGCTCAGATTGGATATTAGACATCAGTGTATGCAGTATAGGCGGTATAACTGGGCCTATAGCCCACCTACTGTATAATACTTACAAGCCTCATCCATACGTTGTGGAACGAGTCTTCCTTTTTCACTACTAGATTTCTGCTTAATCTGACCCCTAATTTGCATACCTAAGCCACTGGCAATAAAGAGAAAATATCAGCAGGAGAGGTAGGAAGCAATAGCCTGATTAAAAAGTGATTTTCTACATAGCATTAGAGATAGTTACTTTCTGGTCACTGCTGCACTTTAGATAGGTGTTGTTTTATTACTGTCTTATTGGTCAATTCCATTCTTTTTGCAATATAAGTTGACATCTCATGATCGAGCAGCACTACCACCTACTTATTCATGTAAACCACACTCTACGTTAATGCCCCACATAGAATCTGGAGATAATTGGATGATAAAAACTGTTTCTGACTTTATGTAACTTTCGCTAGTGGACTGTGGAGGGACGTACACAAGTGACAAAGGCACGATCACTTCTCCTGGTTACCCTAATCTCTACCCGAACCTGTCCGATTGTATCTCGACCATATGGGCTCCTGAGGGGTATCAGGTAAGGAACTTTGATTTTTGCAATGCTCTCGTCATAGGGCAACTGCTGCAGGAAACATAACTTCCCCCGATGTCTTCTTCAGATTGTCCTGAACTTCACAGCCTTCGATCTGGAGTATTCCAGCACATGTCTCTATGATTACCTTATTATCAATGATGGGGGTAGAAGAGATTCACCACTGCTGGGCAGATACTGCAGGGATGTCCGCATACCAACCATCACCTCCACCAGTAACGCTCTTCTGTTAGAGTTCCACAGCGACAGCTGGTTCAACAGAGCTGGTTACACAGCTGACTACTATTTTGGTAAGAAGCTATATTTATTTCTGACCACCCTCGTCTGCCTTGTTTGGTGTGGGATAACTTGCTATGATAGATGTAGACTATGACTAAGAGGATGAAAGCTAAAGTAGATAATTAAAATACAAATTAGTATATGTCTTACATTAGTTCATATAGTTTACTAAGCTCCAAGATTCACTTTCCGGTGTGATTCATCTACCAGGGAGTGGTATCTACGTGCTGACTGTCTATATGTCTCTTCTATTGTCTAGGCCAGATTATTTTGTGATCTAGACATTCTATGAATTATTTTTTTACAGTGCAATCATCGTGAGCACACAGATCTTTTGAAGGAAGATTGTCGTTTCTACACCATCCTTACCCTGGTGCCGTTCAATACCCAGATGAAATCTAATGCAAAAATGTGGATTTTCTCCTGAACTCATTTGCAGATCTGCAGAGCAATTCAGTTATATCAAATGCATCTGAAGCTATAAAGTAACAATTTGTAATTAATTTGGAAAGTACTTGTGCACGATAAACAAGGAATTAATACGAAAACAATTGTAGTGCTTAAAGGACTTTAATTAAACTGGCAAGTGTGAGCGCAGCTCAGTCACACAGTCTATGTAGCAGGTTAGTGTGTGATTGGATGGTGATGTCACAGTGCAGTCACACAGTCTATGTAGCAGGTTAGTGTGTGATTGGATGGTGATGTCACAGCGCAGTCACACAGTCTATGTAGCAGGTTAGTGTGTGATTGGATGGTGATGTCACAGCGCAGTCACACAGTCTATCTAGCAGGTTAGTGTGTGATTGGATGGTGATGTCACAGCGCAGTCACACAGTCTATCTAGCAGGTTAGTGTGTGATTGGATGGTGATGTCACAGCGCAGTCACACAGTCTATCTAGCAGGTTAGTGTGTGATTGGATGGTGATGTCACAGCGCAGTCACACAGTCTATCTAGCAGGTTAGTGTGTGATTGGATGGTGATGTCACAGCACAGTCACACAGTCTATCTAGCAGGTTAGTGTGTGATTGGATGGTGATGTCACAGTGGAGGTAATTTTCAAAGAGCAAACTGGTGTTTTGTTAGGTTTTACTGTGTGCATCAATTTTCCAGAGTGAGCCTAAATTTCTACCAAAGTGCAAAGTGCATAGGAGTAGAAGTTTGCATAGACTACAGGGGTAGTTGCTCTTTATGGATTAAGTGATCTGGTGCCTCTACTACTTTTGTGGAGCAGTGCAAAAATGAGGTTTATTTTTGAGAAGTGAGATTATTGAAATTCGATGGAGAAATGTGCCCAGCTCAGTTCTGGCGTCACCTCCTATACTTTTAATGGGGCCCATTTTCCACCTTCATGTTGTCCTTTGGCAGAGAAGCGCATTTCTAAGTTCACTCCGAGCCATGTAATAAAAAGATTCACAACCGTAATAATACCAGTCCTAATGTCCCCTCTAATGATTTTAGGGACATCAATTGGCTGCCATCAAAAATTGACCCTAGTCTCTCTCTCTTTCTGTCTCTCTTTGTATGTTAGGGGATTTAGACTGTAAGCTTCAATGGGGCAGGGACTGATGTGAATGAGTTCTCTGTACAGCGCTGCGGAATCAGTGGCGCTATATAAATAAATGGTGATGATGATGATGATCAATGAGGATCATCCGGGCAGTATTTTAGGAGGAAAAACTTAAATAGTAAAGTAGTCGGAGGTCGCATTTCCAAAGTAATGTTTACACTTCCGCATAATGGACCTAATGCTAGTTTGGGATTACACCCATTTTTGTAGCGTAAATTATATGCAGGAATGCAGAGCGTCTTGAATCAACGGGTCCTTACGCCTCATGAGACGGATCGGGGATGGGAGGAGCATGCGCATGCAGCCTGATTTCAGCAAGGGCGTGTTAGCACATATGTGGGTTATACGTACCTCAGATACACCTGTCCGTAGGTGGATCATTTACAAGTACCTGTAGTTCACCAGAAGAAACACTGTTTTCTGGCTTCTCCTAGGAGGGAGGGGGCCGCATTGTTTTGCGGGCCCCATTCCCCATTGAGGATCACACCTGCTATAACTTGCAGTCTGTAATGAGAGATGTGGTGAATGTAAAAGTGTGTTTTATTGTGATACTCTACAAATTAAGCAGTGTGAGGGTATTTACCTAGCTAGCCCATGATGAAAGTCAGGGTAGGCAATAAATGAGCTAAATACCATCGATGTTCAGCTGCTGGACCCAGTGAGTTCAGATGTCATAGCTGTTGTCGTCTCTGTTCCTTCTGTGGTGACCTCCGCGGCCTCCGTGGTGTCGGCAGCTGCCGCCTGACATGGGGAACAGCTGACTGCTCTGTGTCCAGCAGAAAGCGTGATACTAACATAACCTCCAGGCACACAGCTACTCCAAGCTGGCAGAGACCCACAGGAGTGCCCGCACAGCATGAACAGCCTTCTCTACAGTCGGAGGACGGAGGTTCACACAATGTAAATGGTGAAGGACAGTTATGGTGCCAACCGCAGACTGTCTTAAGATTTCTACAATGACTAATACATTTATTGTGTCTCCACCCTCTCACCCGGCCTCTCATTCCAAACGTACCGCTGCTCCCGTAACGGCACAGAAATGCCAGATGCCAATTACTGCTTTATTATTGGCGACTGATGATGCTGGTGCCTTACAGTAGCCACACAGACACTTACACTGCCACTTATAACAGGCACAGGCCCTTACACTGCCACTTATACCGCACACAAGCACTCACAATGCTACTTACAGCACACACATACTTACACTGCTACTTATAACACACACACATACTTACACTGCCACTTATACCACACACAGATACTTACACTGCCATTTATACCACACACAGGCACTTACACTGCCACTTATACCGCACACAAGCACTCAGAATGCTACTTACAGCACACACACATACTTACACTGCTACTTACAGCACACACACATACTTACACTGCCACTTATAACACACACACACATACTTACACTGCCACTTATACCGCACACAAGCACTCAGAATGCTACTTACAGCACACACACATACTTACACTGCTACTTACAGCACACACATACTTACACTGCTACTTATAACACACACACATACTTACACTGCCACTTATACCACACACAGATACTTACACTGCCATTTATACCACACACAGGCACTTACACTGCCACTTATACCGCACACAAGCACTCAGAATGCTACTTACAGCACACACACATACTTACACTGCTACTTACAGCACACACACATACTTACACTGCCACTTATAACACACACAGGCACTTACACTGCTACTTATAACATACACAGGCACTTACACTGCTACTTATAACATACACAGGCACTTACACTGCCACTTATACCTTGGACTATTCTCCTGAGCAAGACGTATATATACTGTTTGATATGTACTGCACTATATGTAGTATTCGTATAACATGTATACACAGCACATATGAATATATTGGTGAACATGTGTTTCTATGTGTAAGGTCTTGTAGAATACATGTTTCTCTTAAATAACATTAAGAGCTTTTACATAAACTTGAAAACCACAAAGGCTGCTAATTATCCAGCAATCTATTACAGCGATTGGGACATCACTACTTATGAAAAATCCCTTTGTTTTAATATGTACTCCTGTTCCTCCTTCAACAGCGCCCTCAAGACTGAGTGAGCAGATGGTGCCAGACTCATTCGCCACTACATTCCTCTAGTCTGACAGGTCAGATAAATGAGTTATAAAGCAAACGTCTATCTGGTGAATGACACATCTGCTGTGCCCCATACAATTCCAATTTACCCCGGTAAAGGAAAATCTGGTTTCCCTGGGAACAGGCGTTAGAGCGTTTTACTAGGCCTCAGCCCCCTCGCTGTCTTGGTTATTTGTCCTCGTATTGTCTCCTTGTTGTCTTTTACAACATGGTTACTCAGAGACCGGAGATACATGCGAGTATTATGTCTGCGGAGCACAGGCCATTGTCCCCCCAGTTTATTTAATTAATTAGGGTTTTCAATAGGCGGCAGTGTTTGAGAGGTACATGTGTAGGAGACAGATAAATGTCTATAAAACCGTTGCCTCATTGCTACTTCGTGGATGACTGAACGTGTTCCTTTTGTCAGGCCGGTTTTATAATAGAGAACAAGGCTGTTCTGTTTGTTCTTCCTGCTGCGAGGCAGCCTTAGTCCTGGATTTATGGTGGAAGATTAGTAAGTGTTACGCTGCCTAGGAGAATCCAATATATCTGGGAGGGGGGGGGGGCTGGTGTGAAACAGCTTGGGGCCCCTTCTTGTTATATATCCAAAATAAAGTCAGACAATGACAAATAAATTTGAGGAGCCTAAATTTAATCAAGGGCCGCACACTGAGCGCAACGTGCGTTTGTTTTAAAGCGGCACGTAAATCGGCGCTGCGTACTCTTGAGTTCAACAAAGAACAGATCTGAAGATACGTGCGCTGATGACTACGGGTGTAGGTCCGCTGTAGAATATAAATTCGCAACAGAACGCACAGAAAAAACAAAAACAAATAGAATTAATTCAACCAGTTAATATAGGCATTAATGATCCAACAGTTTTTTCACCCCATGAAATACATTTATTAGGATGTTCTTAATGTGTACTGAGCATAAAATACATAATTACAGTTGCTCCTGATTGCAAACACATGTTATAGCATGCATACACAGCCGTCATCACTGGTACTCAGGACTTAGATGAGCCCTTTATCTGGAGCAAGAGATACGGCAAATAAACAAGTAACTTTGAGATTCCCGGAGCTTGAATTTGGTAAAACGCCCCTTTCCCGCCCTGTTCACTCCCCAAATTTGTAGGCTGTAGTAAGTGTCCTTTGCGCTCGAAGACGAAGCAGACAGGTCTGCTTCACTGGCGTATGGTCCGGTTCTGGGCCTGCGCAGAGTAATTTTGCGTACGTTAAATCGGCAGATACGTGCCTTGAGGAATCGAGCCCAAAGAGTCTCATTTCTGCAGCGCACTGCAGAATGCCACGAGCCGCACATCGCACATCAAATTGCGCATTAACGCTCCGCTCCCGGTTGATGCCTTCGCAATATAGAAGTGCACCTATGTGCTCGAGAGAGGCAGACAAATTTAAATAGGCGCACTGTGCAACAATGCACATGAATGTCACATGGAAATCCAACCTCGTACTATTAATTAATGGCTTCCAGTAATCATGAGCGTGACGGGGTATGACGACTGTTGCTATTAAATGTGACATTTTTGTGTGTTTGAATATATTATTACATTACTCGGAGGACGTATAGGTCCCATTAAAGGTATAGGAGGTGACCCAAAGATTGCCAGCCCTGAGCTATTACAAAAATCAAGCCCTGTAGCAGAGTAGATTTGGCCTTGCACCCTGCATGCAGCAAGGAACACCCCAAAAAAAAGCATCTGCTCAACTCCTTTAAATGTCTATAAAGAACCACTGATACTGAAATACAAATCTACCCATATGAAAAGGCTGCTTGCAACATTCAGACATACTGTATCTCTGTGCTCCAACTGGAAAAGAGAAAATTCATTGTACAAAAAGTTACTATTAGAGCGTAGGCCAGTGATAGACAACCTGATATACTTCAGGGGTCCGGTGTGGTCCTCTAACTTTCAAAAGGGCCGAACATTACCCTTAATCTCAGTAATAAATTCAAACAATACATTTATTCAAAGAAACAGCCCCCTATCTGTAATAACATGTCTGCAGGCACGTTACACAAATGTCACACACTATAAGAAACATCTGACAATAAACAGGAAGGAGTTGGGATTCTAGAACCTTATTCTTCAATGATGTTTGCAAAATATTAAACAAAAATATATGTAAACATGAAAATATTTGGGGGAAAAGATGCAAGGCTCCCTCTACCGGTAGTAACGAAGGAAAACCCCTCTGTTGATACATGTTCTCTGCAAATTGTCACTTAATCCTATATATTTCACAGCACTATCACTTCATTACATTTCTGAGCAAGGAGTATATAACAGCAGTGAGAATAAATGAATTCCTCTCTTTACAAAACTGCACCTGTAATCTAATGACAAGTGAGGCTTTTAGGATGAACGCACTTAAAGGGCGACAGGGTTTGTAACAAGCTGAATAATTACCTTAAGTGGTTTAACATAGGGTGGGGACCGACCAATGGTGGCTCACGTGGGAGGGACCTTGATAGAATATAGCTGGCTGTACTTCCTGCTTTGCCTCATTTTCAGCACGAGATCCCACCCACCCACTCCTCAATTTAGTTTGGTTTTCAAATGGGGGTAGGAAGGCACTGCGTTCAGCGGCTGATTAGTGGGCGCACAGGTAGTTGATCGTAGGTCACGACCCCCTTTGAAGCAACAGTAACTCCTTTTGGTCCTTCGGTGAGGAGGGTCCCTGTCCGGCTCGGTGAGGGAGGGCAGCGTGAGTTTGTAAGGGGCAGTCACTCTGACGCCAACTCAGCGCTATGTATGTAGGGATTTGTTCCCCGTGGTTTGCGGACTTACGGCGGTTTGCGCCAGTCCACTAAGTGATCTTGTGTTATCAGCTCGTGAGCTGTTCCGCAGTGCCCTTTCTCCGCCACCATAGGTTTAGTTAATATAAAATCCTTACAATAAAAGTTCTGCCATTTTTTAATAACTTATCCAGGTCTACGTATCTTTACTTGCATGCAAATGTTTAGAGTTTTAGCTTGATGTGAAGTTTGTGGTAACATACACGGTGAGCCCTTTATTGCATTTTTATATATTTATATATGTATTCTGATTTTTTTATACTAACTCCTCTCTACCACCTTAGAAAGTGATATAATGAACTCATAAGCGATACAGGGCCTGATTCATTAAGGAACATAAGTCCAGTTACGTGCTGTAAAATTGCTTTGCGCATGCTCATATAAGGACTATACGCAGGGGTGGGGTGGCCCGGGGGGCAGGGGGGCATCGGCCCCCCGGGCCGCTCGGTCAGGCCGCTATTAGGGCCGGGGGGTAGGCCGGCCGGCCGCCCCCCGGCTGCAAAATACTATGCTTTCCCCCGCGGCCGCATCTGATTACATCAGATGCGGCCGTGTCAGCGCACGGGCGGCCACATCACATGACAGGGGATGCGGCCGCGTCATCAATGACGCGGCCGCATCCCTTTTCATGTGATGCGGCCGCCTGTGTGCCCCCGGGCTTCCCTCTCCCAGCCCGCGCCTGACTATGCGCCAATGAACACAAGCGCATGCAGTTCATCTTCGAATGCAAAGGAGACCTCTGACTGCCTATAGGGGAAGGAAAGGGCGTATAAACGCAGTTAATGTACAGCCAAGCTCGAGAAGCACGCACATCCGTCCAATTCAAGCTCTGGGCATCTCTCAGGTACATGACTTTTAGCTGTATCACGTGCACCAGCTACAGGTCGGGTGTAAGTGCCGAGTGATAGTGATGATGGCTGTGTATACATGCTAGACATACTTGCCAACTGTCCCTGAATGTCAGGGAGACTCCCTGAAATAGGGGTGATCTCCCTCACTCCCTGAAGAGTCTGGCATTCTCCCTGATGCTGAGCCAGTACAAGACATGTTTGGCTTCGCCATCTGTGGCATGATGACACAGCTCAGAAATTGTGTCCTATGTCCATGTATTGATGCCTATGGAGGTGGCCATTTTCATGGAGACCAAGATTTAATCTGAAAGACTGACAGGTAAGACAACATGACTTCAGTAATGGAGACAGAAATGTAAAAGACACTTCAGTCTCTATAGATTCATTAGCTTCTTTTCTTTAACGCACAATTGCCTACTCTCCCGGAATGTTCGGGAGACTCCCGCATTTCTGGGAGACCTCCCAGGATTGCAGGGCAACCTTTCGGTTCTCGCCCCCGCAATAGATAAGTGGTGGAGGAGGGGCTTAATGACGCAAATATTACATCATCTTTGCCCCACCCCCTGCTGTAATTTGCCAAAATTGTGACAATCGTTTAGGGGGCGTGGCCAAAATGATGTGATTCCTCAAGCCCCGCCCCGCACGCCGACCTCCTAAAAGCCAACGAGGAAAAGTTGGCAAGTATGATGCTAGAACATGTGTTTGCAATTAAGAGCAATTCGTTTTTTATTTTTAATAAATTTACAAAAATCTCCCCAAAATCTTTTTTCATGTTATCATTATGGGGTATTGTGTGTAGAGTTTTCAGGGAACTCTGTCTCTCTTAGTAAAATAGAAACATAGAATTTGACGGCAGATACGAACCGCTTGGCCCATCTAGTCTGCCCATATTTTTTATTAACCTATGGTACCTTAAACCCTATTTGATCCTTTATTCTTTGTAAGGATATCCTTATGTCTGTCCCAAGCATGTTTAAACTGCTCTACTGTATTATCCTCTACCACTTCTGATGGGAGGATATTCCACTTATCCACTACCCTTTCTGTGAAGTAGTTTTTCCTCACATTTCCTCTGACCCTGTTGCATATCTTTGTGTCATTTGCAGAAAGGAATACTTTCCCTTCAATACTATTTGCAATGTCTCTAATAAAGGTATTAAAAAGCACTGGTCCAAGTACAGATCCTTGGGGTACTCCACTGGTAACCTTTCCCTCCTGTGAATGTTCTCCATTTACTATAACTCTCTGTTTTCTATCCTGCAACCAAGATCTTATCCATTCCACCATCTTTTAATCCAATCCCAAGCTTTCAAGTTTATTTAACAGTCTGCGTTGTAGGACAGTGTCAAAAACCTTACTAAAATCCAGATAAGCTACATCTACGCCCCCCCCCCCTTGATCTTGTAATTTAGTCACCCAGTCAAAAATGTCAATAAGATTTGTTTGACATGATCTCCCCCCAGTAAATCTATGCTGTTTAGGATCCTGTAGGTTACTGGATTTGAGATATTCTACGACTCTTTCTTTTAAGAGTGTTTTTACCAATTTCCCTACTACTGATGTAAGACTCACAGGTCTGTAGTTGTCTCTTCCTTGCTTCCACTTTTGTGCAGTGGGACTACATTTTCCTTTTTTCCAGTCCTCTGGAATTACTCCTGTAGCTACTGACTGATTGAATAATTCTGTTAATGGTGTTACCAGCACCCCCGCAAGCTCTTTAGTACCTTTGTAGGATCCTTAGATATCTTCTTTCCGCTTAGTAGTGAAGCATGAATATATCCTGATCACGTTACACATCAGGAATGTCAGTGTCTGTCAAAAAGTCCCATTTGAAACGGATGAAGCAATCGGATTGTAACACTTTATGCACATATGCAGATGGTATTTTGTTTAATGATGTTTTAAGTGCAACCAACAGATGATGCAGAAATATTTTCATAATCTTCAACATGGGAGATAACAAAGGAGACTGATTTCAAAGTTGATCACTAGAGTACACAAAACTTGTAGGGTCCTGATGACAGTTTTTTAAAGCCTCTACATTACACATTATGGTATTAAACCATCCAACCGCGCAGGCAGCCTCCCCCTCATTGCAGAACAGAAAAGCCCCTTGTATGTTATCCTGCTAATTAATCTGTGTTTTATCCGCTGAAGTTGTTTACAGCTAGTGTTTTACTTCTCTAATTGTGTTCCGGACAGTTACTGCAATAGTACACAGTTATTTTGGCTTGGCTTCTTCCTGAGCTGTGAGTACTTACCTGTACAGCGGAACCTAAGTCAGCTATTTTCCAGTCTCTAGTGATGGGCCTATCTGGGCTAAGTGACTACTCAACAGTATATGGAAGGGACATCTGCCTGGGGATACCGAGGGCACTCCCCCCCCCCTCCTCCCCTCCAGGTAGCATTGTAGCTTCACTGGGTTTAAGTGGCTCCTCAACAAACAAGGCGTGACCAGGGGAGATAGGACTGCAAATTCCTAAGTATAACAAAAAGGAAAGGGAGACTGTAATTTTTGGGTGGATGGTGTCTGAGAGCATCAGGAAAGCCAGTATATATAGGAACTACCTGTCAACCTATTACATCACTCTCCATACAGGTGGCTCACAACACAAGTGGTATTAGAAGTGGGATTTTTTTTCTTTGCATGTGTAAAAGTAGGTCAGAAAGAAGAACCTTGAGTGATGGTTAAGAGCCTTGGTTAATGTTATTGCTGTCTAACAGAAAAATAATCAGAGCTTAAGAAGCCAGACAGTGGTTTAGTATGAGGCTACACAGTAAATGATGGGACCAGCAGCCAGAGACAACATTTCCAACTGAGACAAACAAACTACTAATTATACAGATGGCGCAAACCAAGCTTGATTTGCACACTGACATCTACAGAGAAGACTGGGAAACTCATAGAAACAAAATAACTCTCTAGGCACTTTTGTGTGTCTGTGTAAAGCTTTTCATAACGTTGCTTATAGTGCACCTTGGATTGGACTCCATTGTGCAACATGAAGGTGAAATACGGGTCCAATTATAAGTCTAGGACAAGAACTGATCTCCAACAGCTGGTGCAAAATCCAAGTCGTTTTGCAGTGTACAATAGCCACTAAAAATGCATGCTCTCCACCCTTTCATCTTTTGAATAAACTCACTCTGGAAAGTCTGCCACCGTGCGCCAGAAAACAATGCACTTTAGCAGAAACCTCGGTGCACCAGGGAAAATCAAGGCAGACAATGTCACCAAAGACTATCATTGCACTGCAACGCGAGCCTTTTAGGATCTGTGATTAAAGCTCAGCATTGTTCAACACTAGATGGAGACAAACCTCTCTATATGTATTCCATATGTCATTATGAAACAGTATAGAGAAATAGTATATGACATGGGCTGGTTGTGCATTGTGTACATTTACCCAATTGCAAACGGCAGTGCAGGAGCTATTCAGTCGCTGTCAGTCCATCTTACAGGAAAGAAATATATATCTGCGTTATGTCTATGTTCCATGTGTCTCACATCAAGTGATGTGTACGGATCTGGAGACAGTGGTTGAACTATCGTGGGTGCAAGGAGTGCAGATGTTATTTGGCACAGCAAATGCCAGGTCGCCCTCCTGGTCTGAGACCACTGCTCCCCACCTGACACCCCCGCAACATGGCTTAGTTCTCCCCGCTGTGCTCTCAAAAGAGCAGTAGACCCTTCTGACCGACGCATGTTCAGTAGAGCCATCCCGCTCAGCTCTTCTGGGAGCAATTTTTTCTGCAGACAACAAGTGACAGTGTCAATACTGACAAGTGCACATTCTTTTTCACTTACTGCACTCAAGTCAATTTGAACTTAAAGCCTTTATAAGGCCCCCACTCCTACCAATCTTTGGAATTTCATTTCCTTTTTATATTTGCCTGTTTGGCATAGTCCCTCAGGACTAAGCAGCTTGGCCATTTGCACTGAAGGCTACTCCAGCCAACTGCTTCTCTCCTGGGAGCAACCAGCACTGTGACAAAATAACACAAAAAAAACAAGTCATACATAGAAACAGAACAAAGACATACAAAATTAATGTAAAAGGTGCAGACATGAAACATAGGATTAAAAGGATTCTGTTCCTTAGAGCTGGCAATCTAAAGGGAGAGGGAAAAGCTGAAAGAATAGGAGCTAGTGAAACTCAGAGTGAGCTTGAAACTGTAGCTGGTAGTACAGGATAAGTTATAGTGAAGGTTTAAGTTATAGGTTGGTTTTAAGAGGGAGCTTGAAAGATTGAAGATCGTGGGAGAGTCTGGTTAAGCACAGTAGAGTTCCATAATTAGGGTGCAGCATAGGAGAAGTCTTGGAGGCTGTAGTGAGAGGTGCTAATCAGAGAGGAGGCAGGAAGAGAGTCTTGTGACAAGTTCAGAGATATATGAGACAGAGGTGAGGACTTTGAAGACAAGGATGAGTAGTTTAAATTTGAATCTGGAGGTTACAGGGAGCTAGTATAGGGATTTGCAGAGTGCTTCCGCAGATATAGAACTACAAACAAGAGAAGAAGATCAGTCTCACTGCAGCATCTAGGATATATTAATAGACAGGTGAGGAGAAGGGCTTATAGGAGGAGGTTGCTGTTTTCTAGGCGCAGGGGCAAAGGCAGGATTTGTAGAGGGGGGTTTCCACACCACGCCACCAGTGCTCGTGACCAACATGCAATGGGGCGTGGCTATAATTTTAGACAGTACTTGGCTGCTCTCCAACTCTTCCTATCCCCATATATATATATGGGAAATGCTGCGTGCACTACTGTTAGGTGCACACAGCTCTCCCTTTTCAAGCAGAGCCGTGTGAAGCGGGGGCAGGTTCCAGCCACCTCAATTATACAGTGCCCCAGGCTTGGAGGGGGGTTTCCAGGCACTAGGAAACCCCTTCTCGGTTTGCCTATGAGGCAGTAGATAATGAGAGAATGAATAAGGATTTTGATAATGTCCAGAGTGAGAAAGGGGTGAATTCTGGCTATGTTTCGAAGGAGGAGGTGACATGACAGTGCAAGGGACTGGATGTGTGGAGTGAAGCGGAGGGTGGAGGGTGGAGTGAAGGATGACCCCAGGCAGTAAGCATGGGGGATTGGGGAGAGCAAGATATCAACAGTGAGGGTGTCTAGAGAGGGGTAGTGACAGTAGGGGGTAAATGTATCTATCAAGCTGAGAGTTTTCCCGGCGGGTTTGAAAAACCAATCAGATTCTAGCTGTCATTTATTTAGTACATTCTACAAAATGATAGCTAGAATCTGATTGGTTGCTATGGGCAACATCTCCACTTTTCAAACCCGCCGGAAAACTCTCAGCTTGATACATTTACCCCTAGGAGAGGAGAAGATGATGAGCTCCATTTTGGACATATTGAGCTTTAGGTATTGGGACATCCAAGTGGAGATGGCAGAGTCCGTTGGAAACACGGGATCAAAGAAGAGTAAGGTATTTGAGGAGAGGTAGGTTTGTGTGTCATCTGCATATAAACCAACAGAGGTATAAAGAGAGAGAAGCAGAGAGCTGAAAACAGAGCCTTGAAGGATCCCAACTGATAGAAGGTTTGGAGGTCAAGGACGCACCAGGGGGTAAATGTATTAACCTGAGAGTTTTCCGGCGGGTTTGAAAAGTGGAGATGTTGCCTATAGCAACCAATCAGATTCTAGCTATCATTTTGTAGAATGTACTGAATAAATGATAACTAGAATCTTATTGGTTTTTCAAACCCGCCGAAAAACTCTCAGCTTGATACATTTACCCCCAGATGTAGCCGCAATAAAGTTCTACTTTATTTTTTCCAGTCTCACTGTATACAGTTGGCCATTATCTCTCATAACAAAGACATCTCTCTAGCCAAAACTGTTTTTTATTTTTTTTTATTTTGTTGTATCTTTAAACAAATGAGGTTGTTGTGGGAAGTAATAACAACAATTGACAGAGGGACAGGAGTTACATTGAGTTTATTAACAATGGGACTGATGCAAAGTTGGATGCAAAACGGGAGTAACTTACTCTTAAAAAAAAGAGCATGGAGAATAAACGTATCTCGGCCCATATGCAGAATCGTACACGTCTCGAGATGCGTCCGTCTCTCCAACAGCTGGTTTAGCTGAGCAAGCACAGAGCGATTTCACACGAGATGCGCTACGCAAACTGGCGTACGTCCCACTTTGCACCATACGCAGTATATGCTATTCAGCATCGGTACAGTATTGATGGCATAAGATATAAATAATATCCTTAACAGAAGCTTTTCATTTATTCCCCAAAACTCCACTTTTCAATATAAAGAGGGAGAGGTAGTGCCGTTGGAATGGGCTTCTCACTGGTTGGCCATGACAAAGAGAATGATTTAAACTGACAGGTTTAGGTGTTAGGTATATTAGAGCAGGATTCTAAAAGTTAGTAAATAGTGAAGTTAACTTTTTTATGTGTATAAAACAAAAATGTGCAGCAAAAAAAGTTAAAACCCTTATACTAAATGCAACTTTGGAAAGGGTGTAGTAGGCACCTTACCCATATGTAGCTTTGCTGTGATCTTGCACACATTGAGAAGTGTGATGTTATGTAAATGTCAGATCACTGCAGAGCTGAATACAAAGTGTCAGATTCAGCTTCCTGCTCTGCCCAGTACCAGCTCCACCTCCCTCAGTCACTGCACACAGGGCTGTCAGCAACATACTACATAGCAAACAAAGGACATGTGTGTCTGTAGAGTATTGTAAATCTATCATCACTCAACAGGGCTCATAGGACTGTGTAGGCTCCGCCCATAAATCACACATCAGGCTTTGGGGGTGTGGCTACCTCACTACAGCCAGTAACATAGACTGCTGGGTCCTAGAGGACCCATCTATATTACCCTGTATAAGGTACCTGTAAGTTATACAAGTCTACTTGTAGTTTATATTATTATTATTATTATTATTATTATTATAAAAATATTTTAACAGACTGTCCTTCTTGAGATTATTTCTCTTTAGAACTGTGATTTGGTTCCCTTGTCAGTGTATTTATAGGATAGAGCAAAATATTTTTCATCTCAGGTTAGAGACTAATGGCAATTGGTTCGCCAGGGTTTGTGAAACTACAAGTCCCAGGTCAACCTTTGTTCCTGCACTGCTTGCAAAGACATGCTGTGACTTGTAGTTCCACGAGTGCTTAGAAAGTATCCCTGTTTCTCTAGCTCTTACAGCCCACTGCTGTACAGTGTGTAGCTGGTGCCTACGCTTAGACTAAATGGTTATCATCATCATCACAATTTATTTATATAGCGCCACTGATTCCACAGCGCTGTATAGAGAACTCATTCACATCAGTCCCTGCCCCATTGGAGCTTACAGTCTAAATTCCCTAACACACACACACACACACACACACACACACACACACACACACACACACACACACACACAGATAGAGAGAGACTAGGGTCAATTTTGATAGCAGCCAATTAACCTACCAGTATGTTTTTGGAGTGTGGGAGGAAACCAGAGCACCCGGAGGAAACCCACGCAAACACGGGGAGAACATACAAACTCCACACATCATGGCAGAATTGGGGGCTAGTGCGGATATGCTGGAGTGTCATTATTAGAGCTGCTGAATGAAAAGTCTCACAATATGTAAGAACAGGGTCAGCGCTGATTAAGTGGATCCATACATGTAAGAAAGCACTAAACAGGGATACAGGAGTTGCCAATAGATTAAGCCATTCTAATTTAATGTGGAGATCAGAATAGGCATGTCCAGAATCCCTTTTCAATAAATAGCAATAGCTTGCAAAAAAGAATTAGGCACCTTAATAAGGGGCATATTTACACAAGGACCGCAAAATATGAAAAATAGATTTCAACCCTTATCGCATTGGTAAGGATTGAACTATTTCTCATATTTATGAAAAAAACAACACAGGAACAGTAGTTCCGATAAACTGCTGTTCCTGTGGGAAAAAAAACTTACTGCTCCATCTTCGTAATGCGATCCTGGGTGACTTCTTCGTTCCTCCTTTCAAATCCTGTGCGCATGCGATGATTGATAACCCGGGCATCCAAACAGCACTGACCCGAAGGACCTAGGTCATGTGACAGGCTGCACATACGCTGTAGCGCTCTGTCCTTCGGAGCAGAGCTTAACAGTACTGAAAACGATCAGAAACGGTCATGTACGCCAGCCTGAGCTGGTGCACATTACCCCATGTGTAAAAGTTTTTTCGAAAGTTGCTGAATTGCGTTACATAGCAGTCCCCATAGACATCTATGGGGACTGCTATGTATAGAGAAAAACATGCAAATGCACCAATAATAAATTTGCAGTGTACTTAGATTTGCAGCTATTCCCGAAAATTGACAGGAAAAAAAATGATAGATAAATAGGCCCCTATATGAGAATTATTATTATTATTATAATTATTATATAATAATAATTATAATTATAAATAATTAATAATTAATAAATAATTAAATAAATAATAATAATTATAAATAAATAATAATTGATAAATAATGAAATTAATAATAATAATAATAATAATAATAATAATAATAATAATTATAAATAATAATAATAATAATAATAATAATAAATAATTATTATTATTTGCCTACATGGCTGATCCAATCACGGGCTACCAGCCTTTGTTTATTTTAAAATGTTCCTAATAGGCTGCTGAGTCCCCCCCAGCCCCCTCTGCATTGCAGCATTTTATTACATGAGCTCCTATATTTCTGGCAGCTGTAGACACAGACCGAGCACAAACATAACATCCTCTAGGACCCAGCAGCCTGCAGCAGCGAGCGCTGTAGCCACGCCCCCCTCTGACGACAACGTTCTTACACTCAGGGTGTGGTCCTTTCCTTAGTACGCCAGCGCGAGCACCCAAACACACAAGGAGGATTGACAGCCGGCGGGTCCAATCAGAGCGCTCCGCTGTCACACACGCTCGGTCTTCCAATCGCCTGGCTGGGTGGGCGGCTCCCGCACGTTGTTGTGGGCGGGGGCTGAGGGGCGGGGCCTAAACGTGTGTAAGAAAAACATCGATTGTCCGCGGCCGCCGGGCAGAGCCGAGAGGAGCCGGGAGCGCTGCTCTGTGTCCCAGGGGGATCATGTGCAATGTGCAGCGGGCAGAGGGGGCCCCCAGGCCGGGCCCTCCGGTCTGTAGGAACCTCTTCGGGCCGGTGGATCACGCGGAGCTGAGCCGGGAGCTGCGCTGCAGGCTGCGGGAGATGCAGGAGGAGAGCAGCCGCAGGTGGGACTTCGACTTCCAGAGAGGGGTCCCCCTACCCAGCAGCCGCTACGTCTGGGAGGAGAGCGGTGTGGAGACTGTACCGGCCTTCTACAGGACCCCCCAATGTGTGCACCCCAAGCTGAGCCCCCCAGAGCTCCCCCAGGGTGCGCTGACTGCCAGCACCGGGGCTAAGAGGTCCCAGACTGCACTGACTGCCAGCACCGGGGCTAAGAGGTCCCAGGGTGCAGCCCAGATCACAGGTAGGGTCCTGTCCTCCCCCTGTAGTTCTACTGTTACATTGTATCCTGGCTAGTTGCGGTGTGCCCTGGCTAGTTGCGGTGTGCCCTGGCTAGTTGCGGTGTGCCCTGGCTAGTTGCGGTGTGCCCTGGCTAGTTGCGGTGTGCCCTGATTGGCCAACCAGATTGCACCGAGTACGGTCTCACTCTCTGATCGCTTCTTCCTTTGTTACAAATCTCCCTGTCACTCTGATACGTTGCTGTTGTCACACTGATTTGTTGTGTTGCTGTTAGTCACTATGTTGCTACACCAGTCTAGTCACCCGGATTGCACTCTCTGGCTGCTTATTGCATCACCTGGTTTCTTAGGACCAGCCCTCAAGAAAAAAACAACCTGTTTTCAGAGACCAGAATATACATTTTTAGATAATTATATATTTTTCTGCTATATTGTGTTATAAATCCTTAAGAGTATTACCCCCCCCCCCCCCCCTTCACATCTAGTCCAGGCAGCAGGTGAGGGGTTAATGACAGGATCTAATCAGCATTGGTTGTAAATGCAATAAACAATATATTTTAGTTTCAAACCATGAACCCCAGCTAGGGAAGCTGCTGTGTGTTACATTTTGTATCCTGGCTGCAGTGGTTTCAGATCTATTACTTGTCCTCTGACTCTCAGCCCCCCTTCCTCAGGCTGCCTTTTCTCTAGTACAATAGAAACGCTGGCACAGCAGTTTGTGCTGCTGATCTCAGCTGAGCCAGGCAGCATTTCAATGCTGTGAGAGGAGCTGTCAAGTCAGGAGGGAAGATTTAGTGGGGCTGGAGCACAAAAAAAAAAAATCACATTTAATTAACTTTCTTTTTTTTTGGTACCTGCAGGCGAAATGTTTTATTAGAACATCAGCAAATGCATTAAAGCTCCCTTATATAATTCCTCCATCTCAGCTGGCCTGCATTTTTTAAGCATGTTTGGTACATTAATCCTTTTAATTTTAATTTTTTGGTAATTTGTTTGCTAAGTTTGGAAGGGAAGGTGAATACAGTAACTTAAGAGGTCTCCTAATCTCTGCTTAAATCATATCATTCATAACAGTGAAATCCTGCTTCAACTGACACCTACAGGTTATAAAAGATTAAGCAAAAATAATTGTAACCATTTGACTCGATAGTATTTGAAAACACTGCAACAATGTTATTACATGTGGTTTATTTTGGTTGTTTCTTGTTTGTTTTTTTGGGGGGTTTTTTTTCTCATCACTCTGCTATTTGTACAGTTTCCCTGTGTTTTGTGGTTTGTGTGTGGCCTTTTTTTTGGGGTTTTTTCCCCTTTGGAGGGTGGGTTGTTGCACTCTTTAGGCAATAAAAGAAAAAAAATATCTGCATTACATACGCACATACTAGTATAACAAAAAAAAAACACTAAAGACAAAAGGCTCCCAGACAAAGGAAAAAACCCTAGGATGTATTTACTTTAATGCAGTGTCTACCATCATATTATATATATATATATATATATATATATATATATATATATGCGTCACTAGTTCCGCAGCACTGTACAGAGAACTCTCTCGCATCAGTCCCTGCCCCATTGGAGCTTAGTCTAAGTTCCCTAACATACATACACACACACACAGACAGACAAAGAGAGACTAGGGTCAATTTAATAGCAGCCAATTAACCTACTAGTATGTTTTTTGGAGTGTGGGAGGAAACCAGAGCACCCAGAGGAAACCCACGCAAACACAGGGAGAACATACAAACTCCGCACAGATAAGGCTATGGTTGTGAATCGAGCTCATGACCCCAGTGCTGAGAGGCAGAAGTGCTAACCACTAATAAATGTCTTTTCATGAATAAAACACGCAAAATTAATTTTAAAAAGCAAAACAAAAATGTTGATGTGTGTGAGGGTATGTGCTCACAGTCATCTGAGATGCATCACGTAGGTGCATGACTGGAGCGGATGGATATCTCCATTACCCACAATCCCCCACTCTTATTCCAGACTGACTTTATAGCTGAGCGGTAGTTGCAGTAATGCCTATACCTCATTGTGCTTATATTTTAATTTGTACACATATTTTCCTGCAGTGATGGTCCTGAATGATTAGAGGTATAACTTCAGCACTTCCTATAATATATTAAAATGCATCTACATCTCCAATGCTATTGTTCCCAAATGGGGTTTTTGCATTCTCAGTTGCCTTTCATTTTTTGGTTGTCTACATGTCCTCTTGCAAATTGTATTAGCCGTGTATTTATATAATTATATCAGTCTGCAGAGTTGTGTTTTATATTGGCATGTGTTGTGTGCTTTTTGTTTATTTTTGCTTGTTTAATTTAGTACCAAGTTATTACAGTCAGCTTTTGATTGAACACACGAGCGTGACTTGTGCATGTTTGTACATCAACAATTTAACAGCAAAAATTATTTTTTTTGTGCAGACTTTTTCCCAGTGCGAAAAAAGACAAAAGTGGCCAAAGCACTTTGTGACAAGTTCCGCTCCACGTCTCCCATCCCCACAGAGCACACGCCGCACAAGATGTGTCGGTGATCAAGGTACGGATACGGAGATCTAACCCGACTCCACAGAAGTTTTGCTGCATTGTTATTGCATCGCTGTGTTTTCGTTTTGTTTTACCCTATTTGGTTATTTGTTCCATTTGTATCTACAAAAAAAAATGTGGACTTATTGACTATGAACAAAGGAGGCATCTTTTTTTATTTTACTGGCTGTACAAATAGTAATGTCACTGTAACTAACTTTGCAATTCACTGGGGATCGGTACCCCATGAATGTCTCATGTTAGTCAGGCAGTGCCTCCGTGATGTCTTAGATTCCTAGCAAATCGTACTTGACTATTTTTTGGACGTCCCATTTAGGATCTTCCAAGGTACAAGTGCTGATTTGCAGCATCACAGCTGCTCAGTGCAAAAGTGCAATTGTCGTCATGGCGGGACCCGGGAAGACTCGCTGAGATTTGGAAGTATCACCAGCATATTTTACTATTGCACTCTTATCACTATAGGGGTGCACACCCCTTCCCCTATCCCTGTTGACAACCATACATCATCCAAATTGCCCCCATAATTATCAGGTCTGAACAGAGAAATCTGAAATCTTCCCGTGTCTATCCTATATTGCCCACACTTCTGCCCATATATCGCAGGTAGGTCTCCTTTAGTAGCTGTATATTGCAGACTAATTCACACCTACTTGTTGAGCACTTGGAGGTCTAGATTGGGCACTAATAGCGGAGGTGATGGCAAATGCACTGTCCATCTCCACTGTTACCGTACAGGTAACCCTGCCATCATTTGTTCCATAATTCCCACTCCCGCCCCCTCAAATTCCCAGGATAAAAGGTTCATCCGACTCCTTTATTTTATTTGGTACCCAATGGGAATTTTGGGATGGATTTTCTGGCAAGAGAAAGTTACGTATAAGTCCGAGTTTTTCATTTATTTTGTCATTTCAGAGTAATAGATTAAGGTTAATATATGCAGATCAGGCCTATGGGAAGCATGCAGTAATTAATTGTAATAGTGCAGTAATGATCAACTAATCTACACTTTTGGAAGATGCTGTTATAGACTGGTAGCAATATATATGTTTAGCTGTGTGCGATACTGACATTTACTACTTTGTCAATACACTTTGGGGGGCATTTATGACAATTGGGTTGTTACCAATTTCAACTGATCAAATTCTATCAATTTTCTAAAGCAGTTTGATTGGTTGTGTTATGGCTAATCCCATCTTTCTTTGCATCCGTTTTTTTTTTTGTTTGTTTTTATAAATGTCCCTCAATATCTCTGTAATTGAAGGTAGCTTTTTTTGTTTGTTCTATGATCAAGGTACAAACAACTCTCATGAAACCTGCAGGTAAACTTGTCAAGCTGCGGGTTTGAAAATGGAAGATGTTGCCTATAGCAACCAATCAGATTCTAGTTATTTAGTACATTCTATACTGACAGCTAGAACTTGATTGGTTGCTATAGGCAACATCTCCACTTTTTCAAACCCCAAGTTTGATAAATTTACTACCTGAATTTTATCATATTTTAACTTCAGTATCTTCTGTCATAACTCGCTCCTGAAACATTTTGAAATCTCCAATCTTCTGAACACATCATTTGGGGTGGACAACCTACCCACCGTTGGAGACTTGGGGGTGTGATGAGCTCTTAGAAATGATGCTTTGGTCCCCTCACGCAGTGCGAGGAACATCACAAGGATTTCACATTTTCCATTGTAGCAGAGCTCCGTTGATGCCCTATGATCTCAACGTTTCCAACCCTGACCAATAATTTCCTTTTCTCTTGATCTCTGCAGATTTGCACTTCCGGAGCTGCCCAAACAAGGACACTGGGACAAGCCAAATATTTCCACTGAGCCGTGAAAATAAAAACTTTTATTTTATTTTGTTTATTCTGCGGACAAAATGAGAGGAGTAAAAAAACGTGGACCGTGTATAAGAAGTGGCCAGTGGGCAGTTTGTGGCGCCAAGCTTGCGGTTAATTGAAGTGTTTTTGTTTGCTTTTTTTTAATGATCGTTTTCTGTATCCCCATTTAATATGTGTATTGTGTTCAGAGGTGTGCATGAATACACGTTAGTGTGGGTTTTTCTGTTTGTTTAATTTTTTTATGTTTGAAAAGTTTACTAACTTATATTATCTATTTATATAAGTGTGAATGAGCCTGTTTATATTTCTCCTACACAGGAAAGGCACTATATTTACCTATTGGCAAAGTTTGACTTTATTTTATGAAAACATTGAACTTTCTTTTATCTGCAAAACTGTTGTGCATTTTTTTTTTTTTTTTGCTATGTTTAGTCTCCGTGAAACTCTGTTTATAGCAAACTTCTTTACATTTGCTAAGCATTAATCATGCTATAAACTTAAAATTTGCACCCGTACTATAAATCAAAAACCATTTGTAGTATATGCTAATGACTTGGGTAGTAGATAGGTTCTGAGCCTACTGGCCTCTCTCCAGACAACAAGTGAGAGATCGTTACAATACTTTTTTGCTGTCGAAGAAAAGAATGTTGTTACCAAATTTAAATCTATTGTCTGGTTTATATTATGTTAATTTGTTAGTGAAGGATAAATATTTTCACCATCACTTTTACGTTCATGTCTCCAAAATATCACATTTTTCTCTTAAACCTGTCAAGATGAAAGGTCACGGGATCACTAAGGCTGGGAACGGCCGTATAGCATTCAGAACTCAAGAGGAGGCAATGGGCTGTACCAATTGGTGGATGGTTTGGAAGTAAGCGAACTATACACATAATGGACAAATGATCACTGAGCTGGGTATTTGGAGTGAACCAATGAGGCTCAATGTTTTTCTGATAAATGACGTTACTGCCGATTTCAACCAATTGACCAGCGAAGTACCCTACAAATGGTCCAGCTTTTCAGCAATTCAAGGGGCTGCTCTTATTGACTGGGCCTTTGTTTAAGTTAAACAAGGGTGTGATTTGTAAGATCAGACATGGCTGACACACTTGCAGAATTAAAGCGTACTCATTACCCACACACAAGGGAGACAGACATTTTTATAGTTAAATCAATCATCATTCTTAAGAATGGGCCCAAATCCATCTGCCGCCATTTGTGTGTAGGTATTGGGTACACCTTAAGCAATTGTTCACTAATCGGGTATAAGAGATGTTTGCATTATCTTTATATACAGTTTCCTATCGCTGTCTGTGTTGACCAGTAACAAATTTATCCATAGGTTGAGGTGGGAAGAGTGACACCTGTAGGTCATATCAAGGGACTGCAGATAAGTGAGCATCTTTTTGAATATATGGCAGTACCCTTGTTTGAGTCATCAGGAATGCAAATAGCTGATTGGTTGCGATGGACATTTGCTCTAACTCAGCCATATGATTAAGCAAGTCTTTATGTGCAGGGGGGATGGAATAAAATAATGATTAAAAAGGACAAAGGACCTATTCAATGCTAATGCATGATGTCATTATAGTTTGCTGAATCTGCAGGAACCGTGCGGGCTACACTGCGGGCTGTGTCATCAGCAAAGTCCCCACACAAAAGAGCTTTTCTTCCGCACATGTCAACATTTCAATAATATGTATATTTCATGTTTTTACAATTGTTCATGCCGGGTTATCGCTGCCTCAACATCCTACAAGTTAGAATAAATCTGAGCAGTTACAATGTCTGGTGTTTTCGACTTTCTGATTTCTGACGCATCTTTTTCACAGTCCATATATTGTTAGTTTACTGGCATGTGTGCGCCCCCCTGAAATTTTTCCTGAATGCATAGGATTATGTTTCTGTCTTCCTTTGGGTCTTGTTTTTCCATGCCTTGTATACTCTTGCAAACCGTTGCATTTTATTTTTCCGTGGGATCCGACATAGATATCATCATCACCATTTATTTATATAGCGCCACTGATTCTGCAGCGCTGTACAGAGAACTCACTCACTCACGTCAGTCCCTGCCCCATTGGAGCTTACGGTCTAAATTCCCTAATATATATACAGACAGAGACACTGGTCAATTTTGTGAGCCGCCAATTTACCTACCAGTATGTTTTTGGAGTGTGGGAGGAAACTCACGCAAACACGGGGAGATCATACAAACTCCACACAGATAAGGCCATGGTCGGGAATTGAACTCATGACTCCAGTGCTGTAAAGCAGAAGTGCTGACCACTAAGCTAATTGCCTGGAATGAAGGCAGAAATATACAGCAAATTGTTTAGAAAAAAAGTTGCAAGATGTCAAATACCAAACAAACTAAAGTGTTCAGAAGGTTGTTGGACCTTTACAGTTTAAATTATGGCTGTCACATGGGGCTAGTACGGTCATTTTCAGCTGTACCAGGATTGGTGAGAATGCAGCCAATCACTTCACTGGAAACCAGTGACAGACTGTCTTTGAGATCATGTCACTGGTTTTATGGCCAATTGAAAGGCTGAATTCTTGTTATTATTAGCTCATAAAAAAACTAAAGTTTATTGAATGCAAGTAACATGCCTTATGGATTAAAAAAAAAAAAATCACCCAAGCGTGGAAATGGCTGGATCAAGTGCACCATCAGGGTGGTAGTACGATAATAATAGACATAATTACGGGCACTGTCCCACTGAATTTTCTCCACCCCAACATCAAGGAATGGCTTCCTGTAAGATGTTGTTCGTGATCAAAGTCTTATTTATGGCCTGTAATCACAGTGGCTATGGGCACCCAATAAAATGAAGCACAAAACATCAGGGATGTACCTGGCGCAGAGGAGAAAGGTGGTGTTATCCGCAGCAATCATCACCATTTATTTATATATAGCACCACTAATACCACAGCGCTGTACAGAGAACTCATTCACATCAGTCCCTGCCCCATTGGAGCTTACAGTCTAAATTCCCTAATATAGAGACACACACACACACGTGTGTCAATAGCAGCCAATTAACCTACCAGTATGTTTTTGGAGTGTGGGAGGAAACCGGAGCACCCGGAGGAAACCCAAGCAAACACAGGGAGAACATACAGAGAGAGACTCAAATGTCTGTATTTTTATTAAAAAAAAAGATGGGGACGGGGGTGATTTTTAAATAAGTACTGCAGACTTCATGTGATGCAACCCTCTTAATAGAGAAGCCAAGGTTAATAATAGATGATAATATTTTGCTGGGGTGGAGGTAATAAAGTTATTTTCAATTATAATTAAACTATATTCAATTTAAAAAATACTCTCTTTGTGGGATATAAACTTTCACATAAACACAATGCAACTTACAGCAGCAATCTCTGGATGCTGATAACAGAACAGCGCTGAGAAAAATGATTTATTAAATGAAAGGAGTACAACTGGATATAATCTACCACATAAGTGTAGATATAAGTTATATATTATATCTACCACTATGTTTATATTATGTATAAAAAAAAAAATCTTTAAAAAAAAAAAAGTTTGTTATCTTATAATAGTAACTGTTATCGCTCCCCCTCCCGATTCTGAATGATTGCAATAGATAACATTTTTAATGCTGAGTTGAAAAATAAGTCATAATGTTGAGGGTATGATTTTCCCTCAGTGTGTTCTTCCGCTGCACCATTGTGGTTTTTAGGTATCGCTCGCAAGCCTGTTATGAGGTATTTTTAGCTTAATACTCTTGTGGCATGCAAAGTCGTAACCACAGCCGGGACTGTCCGACATGCGCTTTCATAATATCTGAACAATACAGAGAAAATGACAGTGTTTTGGAAACAGGAGCGCAGAATATCACCCGTTACAGTGTACGTGTCACCAGCTCACAGGGGCGGCGGCCATTTTGTTTACTGAACCAATACATAAGGCTGCGGCCTGTGAGTTTACTAGGAACCAGTGACATCACAGTGGCTCATGACTTGATGACACTACAGGTTCCTAGTGAATTGATTGGCTTAATTCTCGTGGATATTATTTCAGACCATATAATAGCTAGTTTGTCACCTTTACCATGTCCCCAAAAATTATTTTCACAGAGAATATTATACGTTATCATGGGAAAAGGGCTATTTTGCTCCAATTGTGCTTTTAAAATATAGGGAGCTATGTATGGTATGCTCATTAATCATTTTATTTTCCTTTGCACACAAAATTTGAATGGCCATTTGCCCACACGTACTTGAGAGGTCAAGCGTCAATGTTCTGATATATCACTGCCCATATGGTCCTCAGCAGCCGCTCTATGCCATACATAACGTCTGTGGCACTTCTGTGTTAACGCCTCACTCCCGCCTTCCTGTACACACCTAAAGTCAGGTCGCTTTTGCTAGTATATGTTATAAAAGGCAAAAATCTTACAGCACTCAACCCAGTTAAAATACATGAACATAGTACATCATATTAATGTCTCTTTAACAGACATTTGTGTTATTATCACCGAAATAAATACTTTCCAGAGATACATTTTTCTTTTCTATATATAGCATACTTGCCAACTCTCCCGGAAGTCCGGGAGACTCCCGAAATTCAGCGAATCACGTCATTTTGGCCCCGCCCCCTGTGGGAAAACGTCATTTTACTCGTGGGGGTGGGGCCTTAATGTCGCAATTCAAGGTGCCCCGCCCCCTCACACCCTCTAGTCATGCCTATCTCCCGGACGTCGCCTATGCACACCTGCATTACAGCCAATCACATTCCCTTTTTTTTTGGGGGGGGGGGGGGGGAGCTTCACCCACTCCCATGCAAGCTCCTCACCTTCAAGGTCCAAAAATTAATGACTGCCCTGCCCATAACAGGTTGATATATACACAGCAAGACCTGTATATTCTTTGCATGGACTCTTGCATGTGATAGCTAGGTATGGCTGTCTATGCGACATATATTCTTCTTTAGTTCCCTGTGGTTTGGCAGTGCTGCTCCAGGTAACTTTCCAGAAGTTCCAGCTCAACGGATATCAATAGGTTGTTTGGGGGTTTTTATGGTTTTGAGATTTTTTTTGTGGCCATTTTAAGTAACTGGAGTAAATTTCTATGTCTAACTGATGTTAATCTGCCTGGAAGTCTGGAACTGGCTCCTAGGCCTGGAGCACCGGCTATCCCTAGTTTCCTGGAGCAGAGTCTGACTTCAGAGCTGCTGTAAAACAGTTACAATTAGTCCCCCTGTTGTTTACTTTCGGTTATAGGTGTCTGACAGCTGTCAGGGAGGAACAATCAGCAGCTGATAGCAGTGAAAGAAAGAGACCAATCTACACCAGCTGAAACAGAGCTCTATTGGAGATCAATGTGTCCTTTATTACACATACAAACTCCTCACGGATAAGTATATATGTTCTCCCCATGTTTGCATGAGTTTCCTCCGGGTGCTCTGGTTTCCTCCCACACTCAAAAAACATACTGGTAGGTTAATTGGCTGCTATCAAATTGACCTTAGTCTCTCTCTCTGTGTGTGTGTGTATATTAGGGAATTTAGACTGTAAGCTCCAATGGGGCAGGGACTGATGTGAGTGAGTTCTCTGTACAGCGCTGCGGAATCAGTGGCGCTATATAAATATCTGATAATAATATATTGTGCCATTTGTTCATTGGTTGCTTTTTTTTTGTGGGTCAGCATCAGACTGTGTTGGATAACAGAAGACCAGACTTTTATTTTCTACTATTTGGGGGAGGCTGTATTTTGTGTAACTAAAGTAGGCTTTTTTTTTTTTTGCGACTGCAGGTCCCCCACATGTTTCTTCATCACCCCCACAGACAACAGGGCCGTGATGGGCATCTGCGGCCCTCCAAGCTTCCCAAGGGCCACAGTGAGGAAGGAGGTGGAGCACTCTCTCCTCCCCCGTTACCCAGCGTGACCTCCCTGCGTCAATGCAGAGAATAAGATCGGCAGCAGATGGCTGGGGGGGGGGCGCGGTTGTCTGTTGCCCACCACTACTATAGTGTCTGGAAGAGGTTCTCTACATTACAGTGCATCAGTAAGATTACAAATATAACACTATAAATAGTCTGGGGGGGACGACGACAACCAGGCAGCATTGCATAGGACAGAGTAAACCTGTGGCTCTTCTGTCATTGTGGGACTACAAGTCCCAAGATGCTGGAGGGGGCAGGGAGAGGGGGTCCTGCTTACCAGGGTTATCACAGAGCCAGTAGAGACCTACAAAACATTCAGGAATTAGGGGGCAGCTTGTAGTGACCTCATCACACCTACATTCCATATTGATGCTATGGGTGGGGTCGGTTCCAAACCTACTTTGTTTATGGTGCCTGATGCACAATACCGAGAGCTGAGCCAGGTCTGCTATAAATTAGTGTAAATGACAGCAGGTGTTTTGCATGTGACTCATTCACCCTAAATCAATTGGAAACAGATCTTTGAAAGCAGAACGATGCTGTCTGTGTATTGTGCTGGTGCTGTATCCACACCAGTGTGATGGCAAATATACCCTGAAAGATTGTTTCAACCTGTAGAGATATTTCTGTTCTATAATTTATTTTCTAGGAGATTTTTATAAATATATCACTGTCTACACTGTAGTCTTATTGGCAAATGACACCTATTCAGAAGACAGCTACAGGGTTCTAACAATGTAACACTTCTGAAAGATACACTCTGTAAGGTGCTGTCAGTCATGTTAAAGTTGAATCAATATTCATGAAAAAAGCTGCCTGTGTCCCTAGACCAGTAACCTGAACCATTTCTATGTAATTACATTAAACTGCAGAGAAATGTACAGGTGAGAGGGGATAGCTCTTAAAATACGTTGGAGATTTGCAACAGGGATCTGACTGTATGGGGCATATTCAATTGTTCCCGTTTTCCACCGCGGATAAAGTATTACCGTTATTACGGTAATACAAAGCCGGATTTCAACTCGCAGTTCCCTGAGCCGCGAGCTGAAATCCAGCGCGAAAGGTACCATAATAACAGTATTTACGCGCACTATTACCGTAATGACGGTAATAGTGCGCGCGCCGCATTACTTTAGGCAGTAATGCCAACAATTGAATATGCCCCAATGTATAATATACACAAGCATAACTTCCCACCTTGCCTCTCTTCAGTCAGGTCAGAGGGCGTGGCCATGTCACAGTGGGGGCGTGGTCACGCTTCAATGGTGATGTAGCCACACCTCCTGTGGGCATGTCTGCCTATACTCTCCTCCCCTCCAAACAACCATTCATTGCCATGCTCACAAGTGGGCGGAGCAAACGACATCCGCTCACCGCTGTGAACATGAGATACCCACCCAACTTGGGGAATGCCCGTTCCCCAACTTGGGGAACGGGCTGGATAATGGGCGGGACAAAGCTGTCTCATGACGGAAGGCAGAGTGTATAAACTCC